>NW_012150840.1:15337496-15338904 GCF_000956105.1 Propithecus coquereli | reverse complement strand
CCCCTTGACCCAAACCCCTGGCAGCCACTGATCTTTTTACTGTTTCTACAGTTTTTCCCTTTCCAGAATGTCATATAATTGGAATCATACCCTATATAGCCTTTTCACACTGGCTTCTTTCACTCAGCAATATTCATTTAAGGTTCCTTCACATCTTTTCATGACTTGATAGCTCATTTCTTTTTATCACTGGATAAAATCCCTTTGTAGGATGTACCACTGTTTCTATATTCCCTATTAAAGGGAATATGTCCCTATTAAAGGACATCTCGGTTGCTTGGTGGTTATGAATAAAACTGCTATAAACATTTGCCTGCAGGCTTTTGTGTGGACATAAGTTTTCAATTCATTCAGGTAAATAGCTGGATCATATAGTAAGACTATGTTTAGCTTTATGAGAAACTGCTAAACTGTCTCCCAAAGTGGCTGTACCACTTTGCATTCCCACCAGCAATGAAGGAGAGTTCCTGTTGCTCCACATTTTCACCAGCATTTGGTATTGTCAGTTTTTTGTGGTTTTCTGGGTTTTCTTGTTTGTTTGTTTGTTTGTTTGCCATTCTAATAAATACTAGCGGTATCTCATTGTTATTTTAATTCTCAATTCTCTAAAGAAAAATAATGAGCACCTTTTAAAAATCCTACTTGATCATGCTGTATAATTCTTTTTACACATCATTGGGTTTGATTTGCTAATATTTTGTCAAGGATTTTTGAATTTATGTTCATAAAAAATAGTCTTTAGTTTTACTTTCTTATAATGTCTTTTGTGGTTTTGGTTTTAGGGTAATGCTGGCTTCATAGAATGAGTTACGAAGTGTTCCTTCTGCTTCTGTTTTCTGAAAGAGATTGTAGAGAAGTGGAATCATTCTTTCCTTAAATGTTTGGTAGAATTCACCAGTGAAATCATCTGGACCTGGTGCTTTCTTTCTTATAAGATTACTAATTATTGATTCAATTTCTTTGACAGATATTGGACTATTCAGACTCTCTATTTCTCCTTGTGTGAGTTTCAGTATCTTGGGTGAGTTTAGTAGCTTGTGTCTTTCCAGGAATTGGTCCATTTCATCAAAGTTACCAAATTTGTGGGCATAGAGTTGTTCATTGTATTCCTCTATTATCACTTTAGTGTCCATGTGATCAGTAGTGATGACCCCTCTTTCATTTCTGATTTTGATAAGTCGATATCAATACAAATTGGTATTGTTTTCTCTTTTTTTTTTGATTAACCCAGATAGAAGTTTATCAACTTCACTGATCTTTCAAGGAACTAATTTTTTGGTTTTACTGATTTTCTGTATTGTTCTACTATTTTCCAATTCATTGGTTTCTTCTATAATTTTTATTATTTTCTGCTGCTTACTTTAGGCTTAAATTGCTCCTCTTACTCTAGTTTCTTAAGGCAAAAGCT
>NW_012150840.1:15335841-15336381 GCF_000956105.1 Propithecus coquereli | reverse complement strand
AATTACAATCAATTTAAATCCACCTTCAAATAACACTGTACTACTTCACATGTAGTGCAGTTTCCTTATAACAGAGAATTTCCAATTCCTCCTTTCCCTATGACATTGTTGTCTTTCATCCATATGTTATTATATAATCACCCAATACATTGTTACTATTATTACTTTAAACAATGATCTTTTAGATCAATTAAGAATAAGAAAAATGAAATTTTGCCTGGTCACGGTGGCTTATACCTATGATCCCAGCTTTTTTGGAAGCTCAGGTGGGAGGATCATTTGAGGCCAGGAGCTCGAGACCAGCCTGGGCAACATTGTAATACCCTGTCTCTACAAAAAATAAATTTAAAAAAATAGCCCAGCATGGTGGCACACACCTGTAGTCCCAGCTACTTGGGAGGCTTGCTTGAGCTCAGGAGTTTGAGGCTTCAGTGAGTTATGATCGTGCCACTGTACTCCAGCCTGGGCAACAGAGTGAGACCCCATTTCTGAAGAAAAGGAAACCGAAATTTTATTTTGCCTATATTAATTCCTTCTCCA
>NW_012150840.1:15316389-15335791 GCF_000956105.1 Propithecus coquereli | reverse complement strand
TTCTGAAAGAGATTGTAGAGAAGTGGAATCATTCTTTCCTTAAATGTTTGGTAGAATTCACTGGTGAAATCATCTGGGCCTGGTGCTTTCTTTCTTATAAGATTACTAATTATTGATTCAATTTCTTTGACAGATATTGGACTATTCAGACTCTCTATTTCTCCTTGTGTGAGTTTTAGTATCTTGTGTGAGTTTAGTAGCTTGTGTCTTTCCAGGAATTGGTCCATTTCATCAAAGTTACAAAATTTGTGGGCACAGAGTTGTTCATTGTATTCCTGTATTATCACTTTAGTGTCCATGTGATCAGTAGTGATGACCCCTCTTTCATTTCTGATTTTGATAAGTCAATATCAATACAAAATGGTATTGTGTCTTCTCTTTTTTTCTTGATTAACCCAGATAGAAGTTTATCAACTTCACTGATCTTTCAAGGAACTAATTTTTTGGTTTTACTGATTTTCTGTATTGTTCTGCTATTTTCCAATTCATTGGTTTCTTCTATAATTTTTATTATTTTCTGCTGCTTACTTTAGGCTTAAATTGCTCCTCTTACTCTAGTTTCTTAAGGCAAAAGCTTAGATTATTGATTTCAGATATTTCTTCTTTTCCAACATATGCATTTTATGCTATAGATTTCCCTCTAAGTTCTACTTTTATTGCATCCCACATATTTTGACAAGTTGTATATTCATTTTCATTTAATTCAAATATTTCAAAATTTCTCTTGAGACTTCTTTGGCCATGTGTTATTTAAAGATCTGTTGTTAAATCTTCAAATATTTGTGGATTTATCAGGTACCTTTCTGTTACTGATTTTTAGCTTAATTCCATTGTGGTCTGAAAATATGTTGTATGATTTCTACTCTGTTAAATATGTTACCTGTGTTTTATGGCATAGAATGTGGTCTGTCTTCATTAATGTTCCATGTGAACTGGAGATGAACATGTACTCTGCTGTTGCTGGATTGAGTATTCTACAAATGTCAACTAAATCAAGTCGATTGGTAATGCCATTCAGGTCAACTATATCCTTACCAATTTTCTCCCTGCTTGTTCTATCAATTACTGAAAGAGGGGTACTGAAGTGTCTCCAACTATCACAGTGCATTTGTATGATTCTCTTCCCCATTCTGTCAGTTTTTGCATAACATATTTTGATGCTCTGTTGTTAGGTGCAAACACATTAAGGATTGTTGTCTCCTATTGAACAATTGACCCCTTTATCAGTGTGTAATTCCTCTCTTAGTCTTGATAATTTCCTTGTTCTGAAGTCAGATTTGACTGAAATTAATGTAGCTACTATAGCTTTTTTTAATTAATGTTAGCACTAATTCTCTATTCCTTTACTTTTAACTTCTCTGAGTCTTGATATTTAAGATGAGTTTCTTGTGCTCGCTTCGGCAGCACATAAAATAAAATTGGAGTGATACAGAGAAGATTAGCAAAAAATAATATTTTAAATAAAAAAAAAGATGGGTTTTTTGTAAACAATATATGGTTGGGTCTTGTTTTGTTCTTTATCCACTCTGGCAATCTCTGTCTTTTAATTTGTATTTTAGATCATTCACATTTAAAGTGATTATTGATATAGCTGGATTGAATCTACTACGTTTGTTACTGTTTTCTATTTGTTGCACACTTGTTCTTTTCTTTTTTTAAAAAATCCCTGTCACGACATGTTCTTTGTTTCTTTTTCATTCTTCCCCCTTTTTCCTGCCTTCTCTGAGCATTATTTATTTAATATTTCATATAATTCCATTTTATTTCTTCTGCTAGCATATTAATTATACTTCTTTTGTAAATTTCTTCTAATAGTTGCCCTAGAGTTTACAATATACAATTACAATCAATTTAAATCCACCTTCAAATAACACTGTACTACTTCACATGTAGTGCAGTTTCCTTATAACAGAGAATTTCCAATTCCTCCTTTCCCTATGACATTGTTGTCTTTCATCCATATGTTATTATATAATCACCCAATACATTGTTACTATTATTACTTTAAACAATGATCTTTTAGATCAATTAAGAATAAGAAAAATGAAATTTTGCCTGGTCACGGTGGCTTATACCTATGATCCCAGCTTTTTTGGAAGCTCAGGTGGGAGGATCATTTGAGGCCAGGAGCTCGAGACCAGCCTGGGCAACATTGTAATACCCTGTCTCTACAAAAAATAAATTTAAAAAAATAGCCCAGCATGGTGGCACACACCTGTAGTCCCAGCTACTTGGGAGGCTTGCTTGAGCTCAGGAGTTTGAGGCTTCAGTGAGTTATGATCATGCCACTGTACTCCAGCCTGGGCAACAGAGTGAGACCCCATTTCTGAAGAAAAGGAAACCGAAATTTTATTTTGCCTATATTAATTCCTTCTCCAGTGGTCTTCCTTTCTTTATGTAGCTCTGATACTGTAGCATTTTCCTTCTCCCTGAAGAACTTTTTTTAACATTTCTTGCAGAGCTGATCTGCTGGCAATGAATTTTCTCAATTTTTGCTTGTCTGAAAAAGTCTTTATTTCTTCTTCACTTTTGAAGGACAATTTCACTGGATATAGAATTCTAAGTAGGTGGGTTTTTTATTTTTAACACTTTAAGTATTTTACTACACTCTTTTCTGGCTTGCATGGCTTCTGAGAAGAAAGGATAATAACAGAATTTCACCCTTCAGTTTCTTTAGGATTTTCTCTTTGTCTTTGGTTTTCTACTAGTTGTATATGATTTGCCTGGGTGTAGATGTTGTTGTTGTTTATTCTGCTTGGTGTTCTCTGAACTCTCTGGATCTGGGATTTGTATCATTAATTTGGATAATTCTTAGCCATTGTTACTTTAAATATTTCTTCTGCTCTGTTCTTTGTTTAACTTCCGGTATTCTAATTATGTGTGTGTTATATCTATTGTAATCATCCCACAATTCTTGGATTTCTGTTTTGTTTTATTGTTTGTTTTATTTTTTTTTTCTCTTTGCATTTCAGTTTGGGAAATTCCTATTGGCATACCTTCAAGCTCACTGATTCTTCAGCCAATCCAATCTACCAATAAGACCATCAAAGGCATTTTTCATTTCTGTTGCAATGTTTTGATTTCTAGCATTTCCTTTTGATTCTTTCTTAGAGTTTTCAACTCTCTGCTTACATTATCCATCTGTCCTTCCATGTTGTATACTTTTTCCATTAGAGCCCTTAACATATTAGTCACTTTAAATTCCCTGTCTGATAAATCCAAAGTCTGTGTCACATCTGAGTCTAGTTCTGATACTTACTTTGGTCTTTTCAGACTGTGTTTTTAATTGCCTTTTAGCATGCCTTGTAATTTTTTGTTGAAAGCCAGCCATGATGTATAGGGTAAAGGAACTGAGATAAAAAGTCTTCAGAGTGAGGTTTTATTAAGCTGGCTACAAGTCAGGCTGTGTTTAATGTTTTGCTATAACTGTCAGTACCAGAGGCTTCAAATATCTCCAGTTTCCTTGTTTATGTCTCCTCCACTGTCTTTGGGCTTCCCTAAGAACTCTTCCTTAAATAAAGACTGCACTTTGCAGCTCTTCGGCTATAATCCACTGTTATTATACTGAGGCCCTGTTGATGTGGTGATAAGATATGATGAGGGAAGAGTTATATAATCTTATCTCAGTCTTGTAGTGGGCCCACGTCCTGAGCTGTGACCTTCACAACTGTTTCTTAGCTTCTGCCTCCCTTTAGGTGTGACAGAAAGACTAAAAGAATCTGGATTCGGGTAAATACCCTTCCCTCAGGTAGGCTAAGGCTCCAGGAAAGTTTTCTTCCCTGAAAAGTAGGCCTTTGTTATGGAGAACATTCTGGGTATATTTAGAAATGGTTGCTTTTCCTCTCCCCCTGCCAGAGCCACTAGGGGCTCATTCTTGGCTCTTCCCTGTGAGAATCTGAAGGAGTTCCTAGAGGAACAGTGTGGGGTCCCCAAGGTTGTGGCCCAAGAATTTCCCACTCTCATGAGGGTCCACACTCATCCTCCAGCAATCTGTCAAATCATCGTTTAAGTATTCCTACCAGTTTATGGCTCCAGCGACTTCTGCTCTAGGTCAGCTCACATCAGCTACTTCTCCGTATTTGCCTGTCTCTCCATATTTCAGGGTTGTGATTTGCCCTGCAACCTCAATTCTCTGACAGGCCCAAGAAAAAGTCATTGATTTTCAGTTTGTCCAGCTTTTTCTTGTTGTAAGTGCAGAAGTAACACCTTCCAAGCTCTTTACATGCTGGAACTGAATCCAGAAGTCTATTATTTTGTTGTACATTTCAATAAAATTATACAAAATCCAAATACATAGCACTCTGGGCCTTACTTAGTGTAGGGTCAAGGTGTCCTATACACAAGATCATAAGGGCAACAGAGTACTATTGCAGGCCCCCTAAGTCATCAAGCAAAGGCTAAATCATGTCCCAAATACTCTACAAAACAAAGCAAAGAAGTTTGCATCATTTTTTAAAAACACATCAAAACAATTTAACTTTAAGTTTAGGCACCCAAAAATTAAACCTTTTAACGCCTTGAAGCAACTCATCTCTCTGGGGTTCCAAATAGCTGAAGTTTTGCCACACAGGCTCAAAATAACTGAGTGAAATGATTCTAAATCAGGCTGAAGTCTTCCTTTCTTTTTCTTAGTTATTATTTAAGAAAACAACTGCACGTTAGAAACTTATAGATAAATAAACCTTCATGTAAAGAGCCCCTGGGCCAGATTCCACCTGGTGTCAGGGGGCTGGGTCCCCATTTCATTCCCAAAGGCAGAGGTGCCTGGCTCTGCTCTGACCTGGAAATCTCCACTTGGCTCCTTCTCTCCCCTCAGAATTCCCCGGGTTATCCCGAGAGCTGGAGTCGCTGGAACAGCGGTGCCATACCTGATGTCCTAATGAATTCATGCAGCTGCCTAGTGGAATGAGTTTATAGGGAGGTGTTGAAAAGTTCCTTTCTCTCTTTTCTTAAGAAAGTTGGCCTTTCTTTTTGCAAGTGGGTGTACACACACACACACATACACACACCAGCCATCTAACCTGAAAAACTTTTACTTTCCAACTGCCCCAAATTATTGAAGATAATTTTCCCATCTCTGAGATCTCAGAATGCTCAGGTTCTGTCCTGATTTCTGCTCTTCCCCTTCTGCGATACAATCCCTTTTCTCAAAACTCAGTTTTTTATGGGTCCCACTTGCATGGCATTTCTTACTTTTGATATGTGAGAACCTGTCTTAGTCTGTTGTGTGCTGCTGTAACAGAATACCACAGAGTAGGTAATTTATAAAGAACAGATATTTATTTCTTACAGTTCTGGAGGCTTGGAAGTCCAAGGTCAAAGGGTCTACATCTGGCAAGGGCCTTCATGATGCTTCATCCCATGGCGGGAAGCAGAAGGACAAAAGAGTGCACACTCATATGAGGGGTGGGGGAGAGAGAGAGAGAAGAAAACTGGGTCAAACTCATCCTTTTATCAGGAATCCACTCCTGCAATAACTAACCCACTCCCACAGTAATGGTATTAATTCATTCTTGAGGGCAGAGCTATGCAGGCTGGAGTTTCACATTTGCGGCCCTACAGTTCTGGGGTCACAGAGGCTGCCCACTCCCATGGCCCCACTAGGCATTGGCCTAGTGGGGACTCAATGTAGTGGCCTCACTTCTAAGGCTACACTGAGTATTTCCCCAGTGGGGGCTCTCTGCAGTGGCTCCATCCCTGTGACAAGCCTCTGCCTAGGCCTCCAGGCAGCCTGAGATATCCTTTGAGATCTACGTGGAGACTGCCATCGCCACCCCACTCTTGCATTCTGCACACCTGCAGAATTAGCACCATCGGGACGCCACCAAGGTTTATGGCTTGTACCTTCTAGAGCACATCCACCCTGCATCACAGCTAGGGTGGCCAAGCGGCTGGACTGGAATTCAGGAAGCAGAGTCCTGAGGCTGCACAAGGCAGTGAATGTTGAGGTCCCACAGGCACCTTTCTAGAACCCTTGCCCTCGGGGTCCTAACATGCTTTGGAAGATCACTGAGATGTCCTTGAGGTCATTCTCCCTTTGTCTTGAAGAATAGAACTTGGCTTCCTTCTCTCCTATATTGATCTCTTTAGAAAACAGTTGTTTGGCCACACTCTAAGTGTTCTCTCCCAAACACACTTTTTTTATTCTTTACATGGCCAGATTAAGAGTTTTAATTATAAATTCTGTCTTTAAATCATTTCTCCCTTCTCTCATTTTACTGTAAGTGGCCAAAAGAAGCCATGCAGCACCTTGAACGCTTTGCTGCTTAGATATTTCTTCTGCCAGATATCCTAGCTCATTGCTCTTTAAGTTCTGCCTTCCACAAAGTCCTGGGACGTGGACACAATGCCGCCAAGTTCTTTGCACCTGTATAACAGAACGGCCTTTACTACAGTCTCCCAATAGATTGTTCCTCATTTCCATCTGAGCCCTCATCAGAATGGCCTTTACTGTCCATATTTCTACCAAGATTCTGATGGTTTAAGTAATCCCTAAAAAGATTTAGGCTCTCCCTATAGTTTTTGTCTCCTTTGGATCCCTCACCAGAATTTCCCTTAAAAACCTCCATTCATGGCAATCTAGGATTTTTCTACCTGCTTCTTTAAATTCTTCCAGCCTCTACTTATTACCCAGTTCTAAAGTTGCCCCTATACTTTCAGGTATTTGTTATAGCAATGGCCCCACTTCTCAGTGCCAGTTCTCTTAGTACATTTTGTGCTGCACTAACAGAGTACCCGAGGCTGGGTAATTTATAATAGACAGAAACTTATTGTTTCATGGTTCTTGTGGCTGAGAAGTCCAAGATCAAGGGGCTGGCATCTGGTGAGGGCCTTCTTGCTGCATCATCCTATGACAAAAGGACAATAGAGAGGACGAGAGAGAGCAAGACATTGAACTCACAGTCTCAAGCTCTTTGATAATCAGCATTAATCCATTCATGAGGACAGAGTCCCCATGACCTAATCACCTCTTAAAGGTCCCACCTTTCAACAATGTTGCATTGGGGATTAGGTTTCCAACACATTAACTTTGGGGGACACATTCAAACCATAACAATATCTTCTCTCTTCTTCTAAACTGAAATCACCTTAAGAGCAGGGCCTGTGACTTATTCTTCTTAACTCTTGTATCTCCCAAGCTCCTGGCATCCACAATGCTTCCCCCAAACACAGTTAACAAATGCTTATTATTTCCATTTATTGCTCTAATAATAGTAGATAACATATATGACACTTATGCCAGGCACTGTATACTTCACATGGATAAATGCATTTAATCCTAATATTGTCCCCATTTTATAGATGGTAAAACTAGTGCACAAGTTGGTTAAGTAACTTACTTCAGGTCACAGAGCCAATAAATCACAGCAGAGCTGAGATTTGAACCCAGATCTATATCTGGCTCCATCGACTGTCTTCTAAACCACTTGGCAAAATTGCCTCACCCCAATGTACACAAGACCCAGAAATGTTTTATCAATTTAAACCCCCAAAGCTGTCCTTTGCTGTCTTAGCAACAGAACAGTTGGCTGGGGCATAGGACAGTTTTCACTTTCCAATAGGTTCTTGTCTATAACTGCAACTGCATCACAAATGAGTTCCGTGGTCTTTGTTCTCCCCAAGAAGTCCTTGCACTAGCCTTGCACTTGCACTCAGGCACGTGTGGAAGATATAAGGGAGATGACAAGCTTCAGTTGCCTCCTTTTCAAATTTGAGATCCAGGGGGAAAAAATGCAAACTTGTGACACTGGTGGGAAGCAAGAACATCTTCCCAACCTCTGACTCAGACCACTTCTGGCTTCACTTTCCAGCTGCCATGAGATCGCCCACATGGCTGTTTCTCCTCATGTGGGCTTCTGAGTCCTAGTCCATCCCAATGGCCCTGAAAGTCACTATCTGAAGTACACCAGATGCATGATTCCTTGGGGCTGCTGTTTGTCTTCCACTAGAGGTCTGGGAGGGGGGATTGTCAACCAGGATCGACAAGCTACACTAGAGAAGCTTCTAGCTTAAAACCATGTCTTCTGGGGGCTCTGCATGTCCTCAGAGCCTGCTCTAGAGCAGTGTTTCTCACACTTTAATATGTACATATAGCTGTGAGCACCTGTAGTCCCAGCTACTTTGGAGGCTGAGGTGGGAGAATCACTGGATCCCAGTGGTTCAAGGTTATAGTGAGCTGTGATCACACCATTGCCCTACAGCCTGGGTGACAGAGTGAGACCCCATCTCTCAAAATATATATGTGTACATACGTATATATTTATATATATGCATGTGAACTACTTGGATATGTTGTTAAAATGGAAATTATGGTTTAGTAAGTCTGGGGTGAAGACTAAGATTCTGCCTTTCTAACAAGCTCCCAGGGGATGCTAATGTTGCTGGTCTGTGAACGACACTTTGAACATCAAGGGTCTGGATTAGCTGCATCTGTTCCAGCCACTTAGCTCTGTAAGAGTACTGAGGCTTCGGGTATAGAAACAGCCTCAATTTTAGCTTTATGTTTGTAGCAATGGTGGTGTCGGGGGGATGGCAGTGGCAGTGGCAGTGCTGGTGGTGGTGTGGTGCTGATGATGGTGCTGATGACGGTGGGGCTGGTGGTTATGGTATAGGCGGTGATGGTGGTGATGGTAATAGTGGTTGCTATGGTGATAGTGATGACATTTGCGGCAATGGTGGTGATGGAGGTGGCAGCAATGCTGGTAGTAATTAGTACCTTATACCATGTACAGCTTTACAGTCTTCATAGCAATTTTTTTTTTCACATTTTCTCATGGTACAAAAGAAAAAGAACAGGCTTCAGAGCCAGAAGACATGAGTTTGAGATGCAACTCTACCATCTACTGGTTTGTGATCTTAGGCAAATTGCACTATCTGTCTGCACTTCGCTCATCCATAAAGTGGGATACTAACACCTCCCAGGGTTGTTCTGAGGCTCATATGAGCTAGCTCTTAGAAAGGGCTTATGCAGTACCAATACGCAGGGCTTCTAGATTCTGATCCTCTCGATCAAGTGCCTGGCAAAGGAGAAAGGGGCTCTCCAGGGGCAAGACAGCATGACGCGCAAGCAAAGCCTGTGGTGCAGTGTGATGCAGGCAGAACCGGGGTGGCCTCTGGTGTGTAGTCTGATCACTTTGTTTTAAGTTCCACCACTATCAGTTGGCTCTGTGGAGCAAATTGCCCTCTTCCTGTTGTCCTTTTGTTGAAGCATACACATTTCCAGAAGAAAAGTCATTCGTGGTGTAAGCAAAAGGATCTCTGGCTGTGGAGTGGGGAGGTCTGGAGTCTTGCCCCAGCCCAGTCACTATCTCTGTAGATAACAGAGGCCAAATGTCTTCCTCTCCCTTCCTCCCTCCCACAGTGAAATAAAACAGTTGCACTGGCTCTCTCTAGTTGCAGGAACCTGTGGTCTTTGATTTGGGCGTAAGTGGGCTCCCTGAACAGCCTTCCTCTGGGGCAGGGCAGACAGCACAAAAGCCCAATTAGAAAAGCCCCAAGACCCCATAGCCTGAGCCCTGGTTTGCCCCAGAGCCGACTCTGGCCAAGGGCAAAGAGAACCCAGGCCCGTGGGCAATGCCAGGCCTCAGCCAGCAACCGCAGCCCCGCGGCCCCACAGCTCTACATTAGCGATATTTGATTTTGACAAGATCCAGGCAGAAATTTATTGATATAAGCTGGAAGTTGGTTGGCCACATTAAGAACTCAGCTTCCCCTTCCCTTGGTCCAACTGGCTACAAAAGGAGCTTTGTCTGCCGTGGGGCAGCCAGTCCAGGATGTGACCACCAGACGGAATTCAGCCTTTAATAGGCTGCAATGTCTGCTCAGAAACACACGACTCCAAGCACTGCTCCCCAGTGCTGGACGTCCTCTGCATGAGCCCAGGTCGGGGTGGCTGGGCTGGGCTGGCACTGAGGGGTGGGGCCTGGGGTGTGAGCACTGGCCTGGGCCATGCTTCTCCCGTGACTCCCAGGCTCATCCTAAAAATGAACAGAAATCGCTGGAATGTGACTGAGTGAGCTAAGGGGCTTTTTCTGTGGTTCCCTCTCAGGTAACGTTTCAGGAACTGTCCAGGTTCTTACCTGGTTTAGGAGAGAGTATAGCCAAGAATATTGTTCTTTGAGTGACGGGGCAGAACCCTGTATTCAGAGTCTGCGTTATCTCCCCTTGTCCCCAACTTCCTCCCTAGCCTGGTAGCCAACCGTGCTCCATTATTCCTGAAGGCTAAACTGCGAGGCAGAGAAAATTCTGCCTCAGGCACCTCACTGCTCCGTGGATACGCTTCCACCCAGGCTCCCAGGACCCCCTACACCATCTGAACCCCCACACCACAGCGCTCCCTCTGCCTGCCCTCGCTGTCCCTGCCTCCTGCTCTCAGCTGGACCCCAGGGTTGGAAAGCTCCGTAAGCCAATCTAAGCTAGTTGTGATTTCCTTGTGGGTAGAGATTATGTCTTTCCTCTGTGTGTCCCCAAGCCTTCCACAGTGCCTGGCACACCAGAGTCATCTCATATGTCTGTAGAATCACTGACTGAATTCATGAATAAACACAAGAGGGAGTGAGTGAATGAATGCTCATGTTAAAAATAAGTTATACTTAATGCAAGACCCCTCCCAGGGGTATGTGCAATTTGTTCCTTTAACTAAATCTCAATGGGAGAGATATCTGATGGCAAAGCATTTGCCCAGTGGCCATAAGCTCTCACCAAATAGGTAACTTTTCCAAAAGTAAAGCTGGCCCTACCTGGGGTGGGGGCGGGGGAGGCTTTATGGAAGAAGCAGCTTTATGGAAGAAGAAAGCTGCACAGGCAAGAGAGAGGAAGGAAGCAGTAGTTTTTGGCCCTCTGAAAACATTGCCCAGAGGCATCCTGGATTCTGCCCAGCCTGCAAAAAGAGAATCATTCAACACTGCGACTGCCCCAGCTGCAGAGCAGCATTGAAAGAGTTGGGTCCATCCATAGGCAGCCAGCCAAGTATGTGGCCACAACTGTAATACTCAGTAGAGAGGATACAAGCCAGCGGAGAGGGATTGCTTATAGCTGGGAGGATGTATGCTGGAGGGAGCACTTGAAAAGGGAAACACAGTTTGGACACACAGACATTATGGGAAAGGCTTTCCAGGCAGGAGGAACAGAGAGCGTCAAGGGCTGATGACCGTAGGACGCGGATGTACTGGGCAAAGAGTTTGGCAGGACACAAGGTACACGAAGGGAGTAATAGGAAATAAATCTGAAAAGATCAATTGGAATCCAATTATGGGGGGCCTTGGGCCATGCTAAAGAATTTGAACTTTATTCCATAGGCAACAGGAGCATCTTAAGATCTCTTCGCAAAAAAGTGACTTAATTAGGGAAATAAATCAAAATTGGCTCAGCACCAAGGAGCACGCACTCCACAAATGTTATCAAATATAGTCTTCGTGGAGACTCTGCGAGGTGGAAGATATAATCCATTTTTCAGTTGAAGAAATTAAAGTGTAAACTGGTTAGAAACTTGCCCAAGTCACACGGCTCATAAGTCCTCAGGTCAGTACTTGCTACTTCCCTCTTGTGCATGCCTCGTGGACAAGCTACATAAGAATGTGCTCCAGCAAAACTAGAGTGAACATCAAGGAAACAAACGGGTGATGTCAAAATACAAGAGATGGTGGCATCAACCCCAGAGTCCAGTGAAAAGAAATCCCAGGATGCCAGCTGTTTGGTGAGCCTCAAAATAAATTGGTGTCCAGTAAAACATCAGTGGGTCCCAAGGAAAATGCCTTCTATTAATAGAAGAAAACAATGGATTCCATACCATGCATGAAATGAGTAAGAAGCTAAATGAGAATTGAGTCATGAGGGCAAAGACCTAGTTTTCCTTACCCAAGTAGAAAAAAGAAAGCAATCAAAACTCTGGGAAAACAACGAACTATTAAACAAGAAGGTCATGGTCCAAAAATGAAGCAACATAAGAGGTAAGATGCATTTGAGCAAACAGTGGCACATAAAACAAGAAAGTCTATTTGATCCTGGAGCTATATTATCTTAAGAATATTATCCTCTGAGTGACACAGGCGACTGTCTTTGACATGCAGGGAAGGAAACCATAGCCCATCACCAGACCTCGTGCTCGTCTACCCACACATAGTACACTGCTCTAAATGCTGTTTAACTTTTAGAATGGACCGTAGACAACAAAGGGAAAAGTTCACTATGGTTGTAGAACAGGATGTAATGTTACCACACTTGACAATGTAAAAATAAATAGCTGATAGAAGAAGCGGGAAGAGAGGAAGAGAGGAAAGGAAGAGAGGCGGTGATGTTAATATCCTGCCGTAAAGAACAAGGGGCCAAGTACTGTCGAGAGCTGATGAAACAAAGTCACTGATAGAGGAACTCGAAATAATGACTGCGTATTAGGATTCTGAAAAAAGGAAACTATTACACGGATTAGACTTTACACAGTTACAGGACCTGGTTCAACAGCCTATGTAAGGCTATTGCCTCTGTGTCCGGGGTTGGGCCTGAGGTCAGCAGAACTGGCAGTTGAGAAGTTGGGAGTGGGGAAGGAAAAGGACAACCTGGAACTCACAAAGACAAACTGCAGTCTGCACCTGTCTCCCTCTGCCTCCAGGCTCCAGGATGTGGCTGATCTTCTGGATAACCAGGTGTCCTCATGATGGAGCTGCACATGCATCTGGCCCAGGACACAGAAGAGCTGCAGTGGCCACGGGCAGCCTGCCAGCAAGGTGAGCTGCAGTGACGCTCATGCCTGCTGCACCAGCTCCTGGCCCTGCACTGACCTCAGACAGTAACAATGGCTGTTGCTTCACTTGCACCTTCCAAATTTGCACAAACTTCCCTCATGGCTAACCCTAACTTGGAACCACAAGGGGGAGGGAATTGGGGGGAAATGTAGGCCCCCATTTAAGTTATTAATAATTTGACACAACACAAATTAATAAACTCTGAAAAATTAGGAGAGGGAAAAAGGTGATTGTTGCAGGTTAGATTCCCTAGAAACAGGTGCTGAGACAGTTTGGGGCACCTGATGTCTGTTAAGGTCAGTGCCTGTGAAGAGAAGGGGAAGGAAGCAGATTGCATGGAGGGAGCAGTCAAGCTGTGATGCAGACCCAACAAAGCCTCCACCAATCCAGCCCAGGGCACTGGAGTGAGTGTTGATCTTTAAAGTGTCCCGGGGTGGACCAAAATACCCCACCCTTTTTACTCTTGCCTTGCTCAGTCCCTGATGCAGGCTGCCCCAGGAAGGGCACGACCTTGAGCAAAGGTGGCTCTGTGCAGCTGAGGCAGAGCCTGAAGGAGCTGGCAGCTGGTGGCCATCTGCTGATCACACTCCCTGCAGCTGGACAGCAAGTCTGTTTTTGAATGGGGGTCTGGGTAGCACATCTCTGTCTACCAAAGTATACAGATGAGCTAAATCCTGCTTGCTATGGTTTGAATGTCCCCTCCAAAACTCATGTTGAAATTTGTCATGTAACAATGTTGAGAGATGGAACCTTTAAGAGGTGATTAGGTCATGAGGGCTCTGCTCTCATGAATGGATTAATGGGAGTGGGTTCCTAATAAAAGGAATGAGTTCAGCCTGATTTCTTCTCTCTGTCTCTCTCCCTCTCTTGCCATGTGAGGCCTTTCACCATATGATGATGTAGCATGAGGCCCTCACCAGGTGCAGCTGCTCAGTCTTGGACTTCGCAGCCTCTAAAACCAAGAGCCAAATAAACTTCTTTATAAATTACCCGGTCTGTGGTATTCTGTTATAGCAGCAGAAAACAGACTAAGACACCGCTTTATCAGAGAGAGAGACAATAGATAACGTCCCAGCTGGTCCAGCAGAACACAGCAGCATCAGCATGTTGCTTAGAGATAAGAAGGCAAACTGGCAGAAGCAGACACCGAGACAGTTAAACGCTACTGCCTCCAGGAGGCAAGACTGAATCCAAGGAAGGGTGGGATGGAGGCCTATTTTTAACTGTAAGTCCAAGTCCTTCTGTGCCATTTATTTTTCTAACCATGGGCATGTAGTTCTTTGATGAAGCATTTGTAAAGTTTTTAAAAATTCAGAACTGTCTGATTCCAAAGCCATGACTCATACCCTAGGCAGGCTAATCGGGCAGTCATGGACAGGCCTAATTGGAGCGGGCAGACAGACTGTTGCTTACTCCATGGAGGCAGGCACAGCTGTGAGTAGCTGTGAGTACCCTAGCTTTGGCTTCACAGTGGCGCCTGGCCCATCCATTCCCAAGGTGGGAAGCTGGCCAAGTCCTTCATCTCATGCCCCAGATGGATGGACACTCAGGCTCTGAGAGTCAGGGGAAATACCAGCCCCCACACTGGGTTGGATTGGGGACCTCTCTCTGGAGAGCTGCTGAATTTGCCATCGTCAAGAATACAGGTGTCGTTTTGAATATCCAGGCCCATCCCAAACTCTAATATCTGTGATCGAGACTCAGCAGCAGGGCCCCGCCACCCCGCCACCTGGGGAATGCCAGCAGTCAGGGTGGCACAGAAGGACAGGGCTTCTCCAGTGTGAAGTTCTCCTAGAAGACCACTGGACAGGGTGGTTAATGTGGGAGGGTCAGTTGGTCAGATATTTAAAAAAAACAAACTGTTTTTGATTTACAAATAGAATATAACCACAGTACTAAAAATTTGGAAAATAAAGAAAAGCTGCCCATAACCCCATTCCCCTAACACAATCACTACTTCCTTGCCATATTTTCTCACTTCATTCTCCTCTACACCTGTTTTTTTAATCTAGTCTCACATTGCACACAAATTTCGCCCCTTGCATCTTCTGCTAAATTTATATCACAAGCATTTTCCATGTTGTTATGTAGATTTTGTGACTCTCACTTTAAATAGCTGCATAATCTCAGGTCCAGGATTTTGTCCCAGAAGCTATAAACACAGAAGCCTGGTGCACAGTGGACAATACATTTTTTTTAATGAATGGAACGAGTGATTGGGCCATAATCTGTTTTACTATTCTCCTACTGTGAGACATTTAAGCCGGGCTGCACTGCAGTGAGTCACATGTTTAATTCTAGCACTTTGGAAGGCCTAGGTGGGAGGATTGCTTGAGGCCAGGATTTTGAGACCACCTTGGGCAATAGCAAGACCCTGTCTCTAAAAAAATTTTTTAAATTAGCTGGGCACGGTGTCACGTACCTGTGGTCCCAGCTACTCAGGAGGCTGAGGCAGGAGGATCACTTGAGCCCAGGGGTTTGAGGCTGCAGTGAGCTATGATGATGCCACTATACTTCAACCTGGGTGACAGAGTGAGACCCTGACTCAAAAAAAAAAAAAAAAAACTCTAGTTCAAGACCAGATATTTAAGGAATTTGTTTCCAATTCTTCAAATGCATTGTCTTATTTCCTCCCTGCACATCCTTCCTTTTTTTCCTTCTTCGTTCAATTTCCCCAAGACACCACAAAACTCTGCTCTTCACCTGCCTCTCCCAAATCACACTGGCTGTGTCCTTCCTGTGTCATAAATCAACCAGGTGTGTGTTGGGCACAGCACTAGGCTACACGAGAAAAGCTGAATCATGTCTAGTGTGGCTTAGCTCAGCGGGAAGCATCCCCAGGCCACTGAGGGTCCCACCTGAGCTGGGGCCCCCCATGTACTTCAGAGCCGATGTGTTCTGTCGACACCGCTGTCACCATCCAGTGCCCTTCGTCCTAAAATAGTGGCCCAGACACTGACAGTTATGCGTCTCACAGCTTATGTTTTTCATGTGAATTTAAACATTCAAACATCATGAACATGAAACATAAACACTCAACCCACCATGGCATTTTAATGAGGTTCAACGGGGTTCGGCACGTTCCATTACTTACAATGGTGTAAAAGCTTTTCAACCCGGATCACTTCCCGAGGCCTGGCCCATTACAGCCAAGACAAACTTTGTGTTTTCTGAGCACGTGAAGGGCCGGGGAGAATTGTGTCTGGGCAGACGGAGAATAACAGCAGGGCCCACCTTGGCTCTGATTAGCTGGACCAGCAGTTCAACTGAGCCCCTCAGAAGCTCCTGCTTAGGAAACGGCCAAGTGATAAATCGTGATGGGAGATTATCCCTCACTCACCCTGAAAGCGCTCCCTGCACACCTCTACCTTGCTCTCTCTGCTTTGCAAATCCGAGTCACATCTGCAGCTCTTACATGCTTCCCGTGGAGCTAGGAAAAGAGTTGTTAGTATTCCCATCTGACAGATGTGGAAACTGAGGCCTGGAAAGATAAGGTGACTTGTGTGAGATCGCAGGACAAAGAACTGGTCGTCCAGGGTTCATTCTACTAACCAGATTTCAGGACAGACCAAGCTGCCATAATAAAGAGGCTTAAAATACACCAGCCCACAGGTACGTGATGTAGGCCATGAGCGTGACTCTGCCATCCTCAACGCAGGGCTTCCATCGCTGCATCCAAGGTGGCTTCTCCAGCAGTCCTCATCCCCTGCTGTGAAAAGGGGAATCGGGGGGAGAAGTCGTATGTTCCTTTTTGGGGCCACACTCAAATGTGTGTCACTTCTAATCACTCCGTGGCTGGAACATAGTCATATGGACAGACCCAGCAGCAAGGAAGGCTGGGTGGCCCTGTGCCCAGCTCAAGCTCAAGAGTTCTATTATCACATGAGGAGGGAATGGCTATCGGTGGACAACCAGCACACCCCAGCACATAGTCACGGCAACCCCACAGGTGGCAGAGGAGGGAAGTCCCAGGAGGCTCCGGTTCAGCAGCCTCTGGTTGTCCCAGCGTTTGCTCCCTCGTCCCTCGGTAGTGCTCAGGGCCAGGATCTCCCTTTGACACACCCAGACCGCAGCAGAGCCACACCCGGATCACTGGTTATGATCCACACTGTACTGGGCTCAGGACAAAAAAAAGCGTGGAAACTGGCCTCGCCCACTAGGTGCACTTACATCTTAAAAGGTGACAAGGCCAAACATGAATAGAACATGCTGACCAGAGAGCAAAGCATGACGCCAATAGATGACTGGACGGCAACACACAGACATCTACCCCAGATGAGGCTTTCCCTGCCCAGAGACCAGGGCATCGAACGATAAAGTGAAAACTCCTTGACTGGTCTCCGAGCTTCGTCTCCTTCCCAGCCTCTATTTCCCACCACCTCCCCCTGGGTGCAGGTCTCCCGGAACAGCTTCCCTTTCACCCTCTAAGTGTGCAACGCACATACTTACCTTTTTCCTTTGCTTTGCTGGTCTAGCTCAGATAACATCTCCTTATCAAGAATGCTCTGCATCTCCCAAACAAAAAGTAGTCACATCTATCTCTATAATCCCAAAGCACTTTTTATATGCAGATCGAATCACTATGACACTGTATTATGATCCATTGGGCATAAATCTGGGTCACCCCACACAATCTAGAATAAGAATTTCACCCAATCTCATGCCCGCAGTGCGTAACATGGCAAGTACCTGAGAAATAATGGGGACTTAATGTAGGAGTTGCTCTTAAAATGGCAGAAATTGTGTCGCACTCATCTCCATATCCCTGGTGCAGAGGACAATGCCTGCCATATTGTTGGCATTTCTTAAGTGGAGTTTGACTGACTTGAATTTAATTAAAATTCAAATAGTACATCTACCCAGAGAAGCAGAATCAGGTACAGCAAAGACAGGATCCACAAAGCACCAACCCAGTCCAGCCGCACTGACTAGGGGTTTTCGGTCTACAGATTCTATTAATATCTGGCCAGCTTGGTCTGCCCAGCAGATGCCAAGGCTTGCTGTGCATTTGGCAAAGGTTCTCTGGAGCTTGGACCAACCATGCTGCGTTCTGGGCTCCTCCCCCTTATCTCTCTTCACACTCACCCCCCAAGTCTCAGTCCTTGGCCTCCTGCTCTGGTCCCCACCATCCACCCTTGCTTGGCACCAAGATAGAGCAGTGAACTAAACAGAGACAGATAAGGTCCCTGTCCATGTGGCACTTAAAGCCTACCAGGGGACCCCATTAAGCTAAATGACCCCAAAGTGACATGCTCAGCTGTGCCTGTCACCTTGCAAGTAGCATCTGCTTCAGGACACCAGGCACTTCACGCTCAGGTTGTCTTCTCTCCTGTCCCTGGACTCAGAGAACATGAGCCTGAGTCCACCATTTAAGTCCCAGACCTGCAACCTGCCAGCCGTGAGCACATCTTTTATCCTCCCCGAACCTGTCTCCTCATCTGTAAAATGAGATCACTAACAACGTCTCTTCTGCCTACCTTCAGGATTAGATGAAGATTAAATAAGGCATGCAAAAGGGCTTTGTAAGCTGTAAAGTAATAAATTTGTTTATCATTTTTGTTATATTAGCATTCTTATTCCTAAGTAACCCTTCCTCCTAATTTTTCCCTCTGATCCGCAATGGTGCCAACATTCTCACAGTCCCCAAGCCTAGAGAATATCTGTTATTTCTGTCTTTCCAGAACCTTCTCCCTTTCATCAGATACCAAAGCTCCTTTTCCCTCTAGCAAGCACATTCCATGTAGCACGTGTCCCCAGGCCCAGAGTCCTCCATCCCCCTGGCCACCGTGATTGGTTCGGAGATGGGCACATGATCTAAGCCAGCCAATTGGAGTTCTTCCTGGAATTTTCTTACCAAACCTATGAAAGAAAATGGCCAATTTCTACTAGAAAGGTGTGAGTCTGGGGCTGCCAACAACCACTGGTCCCATCATGTGGAGAAAGCCTGTCCGAAGAATGAAGTCAAGCAGAGTCAAGAGGAAGAGAAAGAGAAAGACCACATCTGGATCCAGCTGTTCCTAAAGCTGGCAACATCTCCAAACTTCCAGGTACACAAGTGAAGACAACCTCTTGTTTACTTAAGCCACATTGAATTGGGTTTCTGGACTCAAAAATGAAAGACTTGTGATTAATAAAAGACTTGAAACTTAAGTGATACGTTCTATTTGTCCCTTTCCCTTAACCCCAATGATTAATCTGTTGAAGTCCATATTTGTCTCCTCTGCTACATGTTCCTGCCACCTTCCTGGCCAGACTCCCTTTGTCTTGCACCTGGAGGTGGCCTGGTGGGAAGAGCTGTAGGAATCAAGCCAGACAGAGCTGGGGTGAATCCCAAGACTGCTACTTACTCATTGGTTGTGTTACCTTGGACTTCTTGGGCCCTCAGTATCTTCATCTGCAAAGTAGGGCAAATAATCCCTACCACTCAGGGATGTTATTAGTACTAAATGAGATGTGATAAGGGTCCAGGGGAGGCTCAGCAAAAGGTAGCTATCATTACTATTTTTGCAGCGGCCTTCTTGCTCCATCCATAAGGAGAAGGCAATGCATCAATCCTGTTTTCAGCTAAGGGCCTTAATTATCTTTCTCTGAGCTGAAGCATAAAAACATGAGCATGGTCCAGTCTGAGAAAACCAGAATCAGGCAGTTGTGGGTGCTTGGGG
>NW_012150840.1:15274257-15315699 GCF_000956105.1 Propithecus coquereli | reverse complement strand
TGCTACCTCTGTGACACCTCCTCATGGAGAAAGGCGACCCGGGAGCTAGGGGTGAGCGTCCCTGTTTAACAGCTTTCCATTTGTTTACCAAAAAAATATTGTTTCATCATAAAAATTCCCAAAATAGTTCCCTCCCTGGCCAGACTGACTGGCGGGCGCCCAGCTTGGGAGCCCAGCCGTGCTGGAGACACACTCTCAGGGAGGCAAAATTAGCTGGGAAGGTTGGAGCTGCAGTTTGAGGACCACCAGCCCCACACATCCTGTGGGGTGGGGCACGGAGGGTTAGAGCCACAGAATTGTCTCTCTGGGGGGCCTCTCTCTGGGCAGTAGCAGGATTTTCCCCAGAGGCTCAGCAAGCTTATTTTTAGCTAGGAAGGGCTTCCTCTGCTCTTGGGCAGGGGGCGTGTCTCATGGGCTGGAGGTGAGACAAATGCTTTACTACCCCTCTGGAACGCACTCTCCCACACTTATTTTGCCTAACACCTTCTTGTCCCACAGCTCTTCGGAGAGCCCTTCTCTTAAAGTCCTCTCCCCAAAATGGCCCAAATTAGGGCCTTGGTTATAGGTTTCATAGAATTCTGCCTTTTCCTTTTGGAGAACTTACCACTGTTTGTACTTATAAATGTCAACATTGGCCTTTCCCATAGTCTGTAAGGTCCATGGCATAGAACATGACTCAGTGCTGATCCCCGGTGCCTCGCATACAAAGAGGTTCTCAAGTCTGTGTTGGCTGGTGGATGAATGCCCCCTCTTTCTGGAACCCAGACATCTCCCATGGCATGCCAGTCTTATGGGTACTTGTGCCTATTTGGGGATGAGAGAGTGAGGGAGAGGGTTAAATAAAAATGTTTCCACTCCATCCCTCCATCTAATCTCTCCCCCTGCCCCTCACCCCAACCTAACCAGAGCAGGACTCCAAATAGGAAAATGACCCATAGTTAAGCAACAGGTTCACCCTCACAGATGACCTTTGCTACAGAAGCCCAGAGCTTCCAGGCTCACTGCCAAGCAAACGTGGTAGCCACTCTTGCGACCTTATACCAGATCCACCCCATCCCTGTCACCCCACACCTTAAGCTTTTCTTAATTTTATGTAAAGTAGAAATAAATTCATCCTTAGAAAACATTGCCAATTTTACTGCTCTGCGACACGCAATCTAGGTTAAAACAAAATGCCTTGCCTTGCAACCCAGCTTTAAGACAAGCCCTCACACCACATCCTGGAAAAAGAGAGAGAAGAGAGAGAGAAAATCATTTGAAGAGTGGAGCTGTTTCCTTGGGCCATTCCACTCAGTGAGTAAAGGCTCCACAGTAAGAATGAGGAAAATAGATGGCAAATGTCCCCACGGTTGGTCTTAGTTCCCATAAAGCTTGGCAACTTATGGCACCATTAAGTGGATTGTGCTGTATAAGATGTGTATTTTTTCATATATCTTGACCTTTACATCCAGGCAACGACTTTGTGATATGCAAAGCCATGTATATTTTAATAGAGAAATTTTCTTCAAGAGCAGCTTTCTTCGTTATATGCTGACTTTAGAACCTGGCCCCCACTTAGCAGCCAACCAGATTGTTATTTGCATTCATTGCAGGAAAATCAGACCATAGAGTCAAGCAAAAGAAAATCTCCTGGAATTCCATCACTCAGAGATAATCACTATGCATTTCTGAGGGGCTGTTTTTTAAGACAAGTGTGTACAAATGTGTATTTATTATATAAATATTTCATACAGGGAAAACTGGAAAGATGTTCTTTTGAAGTTTACAAGTTAGTTTTTTTCAAAGTCTTTTCTTTGCAAATACAATGAGCTTTCAAACTCTCCTCCATATTCTGGGATGATTTTCTGCACTGTTAATATTTGTTCCAGAAAATCTACTTGACATCCTTGATTCTAAGCAGGTGAGAGTCAGGGCGCCTTGGAAAAGATGGCCAAAGGAACCAGGACAAATCTTTCCCCCCTTGACAATTTGGCCTCCGGTTAGTCCTGTAGGGAAGCAGGCCCAGGAAGACTCCTAATCACATCCATAAATCACACCTACGCTCTGCCCACCCCAGGGAACTGAGCTGTACCCGACACTTGAACCATCTGCAAAAAGGTAGGCTCATCACTGTGCATCTGTTCCCTCTTGAGGCCAGATGACAGAGAGAGAAATGGAAAGAATGCTTAGACTGAGAGAGATGTTTAGAAAATAAACACCCTTCTTTGCCCCATTCAAGCCATTTCTAGCCTCAGATTGTTTCTTTTCCCAGCTGAGGTGAAAGGGATAATTTGAAGAGCAACAGGGTTCAGTATTGAGTGCTAACTAGGAAAAAAAATATGTTTGCTACACTATGTATTTTGTAAGGGTCTGGTTCCATTTTGCTTTGCTTTCTTCAGTATTTGGTGGTTGTGAGTCTAGTCCAAGATTGGCTGAGGATTTGCAAAATCAGTGGTTTTGATTAAGTATTTGGACTTTGATCTTTGAATGGGTACATACATGGAATTAACCTTAAAAAGAAAACAGCTCTGCTTAGATGAAAGAAATTACCAGCAGCTTCTCCCCCTGAGCGTGGAGGTTCATTCTACACCTTGGCCAAATGGACTACTAAGGAATTTGATAATTACCTTTCCAGTTAGAATGGCACATATTCACTGCAGAGATTCAAGAATTTGTTTAAAAATGCAACTATAAATAGTGCAGGTACTTCCAGAGTTTCTAACATCAGTCTTGCAAATTTCCTGTACTTATGAATAGCCTGTTGTTCAGAGCCACCCAACCACACTCCGCAACTGGACTTGCATGAGCCAATGCCCCATTGCCACCTTTGTGTTTATTTATTTAACCACCTTGTTCCCAAAATATTAAGATGGCTTTAAAAAAAATACACGCAACCTAATGAAAGCAAAACAATAGGTAAGTGAGGAAATAAAAAGGGGAAACAAGACAGAAAAAAATAAGATGAAGGTGCTAAGGGTGAAATTTCAGTTCTGCAGGTTGTCAGGATCTGCACACTCGCTCAAGACGTAGCTGAAATTTTAAATATGAGCTTCCTAGTGAGTAAAGCAAAAAAGAAGCGGGGGTAGGCATGGTTAGTTATAGAGATTATAGTGTCCATAAAACAAAAGCCAGGTGTTTAGGAGAAGCACAACTATTGCCGGAATGAAGACCTAAGAGAAGTTTCTTCCATTGATCCTCATAAAGAAAACAGCACTCTTACCATAAATACGACGAGGAGTACCATGATTTTTTTGTCTCTTAAAACATCCTTCCATATAGACTGATGGCTCCTTAACAAAGTAGAGTTTGTTAAAAGCATTGCCACAGGAGACCAAAACCACATGGTTCTGACCCATAGCTGATGTGGTTCAAGGATAAATCTTAAGAACTACAGGACTGGATGGACTGTGTAACTTCAGACAGTCCTTGTTAGTTTTTAGTTCTCCAAGCCAAGTGTTCATAAGCATCGTGAGCACAATGAGTGTGTGTTTGCTGTCATCCTAACAAGCATTTGTGAAGCCAGTTTGACAGCGTTCCATTTGCTTTACCTTCGGCTAAGCCAGGGGTAGGGCCAAAGTCTTTGGTGGGTGGTACAGGGAAGTGACCACATCTCAGTCCCTCTGTCCCCTTTCGTCTCTTCCAGGGGAGACTTGTAATGTCAAGTTCTCTCCTTTTCCCACTTTACCACTTGGGGCCCACTTGGGCCCATCCCAGGATAGCTCTTTCTCATATGCAGCACTGCCTTTGAACAAGTGGAGCTCATGCCTCATTTAAATTTCTAAGTCCCCCTCTCTCACCCTAGACCCCATCTTTCCCCTTCAGGGTGATCTCTAATCCCTCTACCCACCCATTCCCCCATCCTTTCCTCACTCCCTAATTGTATGGGGTTGACCAGATGCCATCAAGTGTTCCAGGATTCATGTCTGTGGAGTTCTTCTGGGGTCCTGGCTGGATCCAGCTTCTAAGAGCACAGGGCAACTGGATCACTGCCTCTGGCTAGCAGGATATTTCTTTCATGAGATGGCACGGGAAGGGGCTGAGGGATGATACTGATGTACTGATTCTGGGTGACTCTCACATCAGACACAGGGAGAGTTCAGGGCTCTATGCTATCACCACATGGTGGACCAGTGATCCGCCTCGGACCATTGGGCTTGAGCTGCATAGGTGGGGCTATGCATCAGCTCTCTCTTCCTTCCTTTCTCCTGCCCTCAAAAAATAATTGCCAGGGGACCTACGTAGCCTAAGGCAGGGGTGGGGAATCTTTTCATGTGGGAAGGCCACATTAATTTAGCTGTAATCAAATAAGGCCGCATTCAAGAAACTTCAATTAGATATATTTAAAAATGTACATTATTTTGTAAAAATCTAACTACTATGTAAAACTATTTGTTAATTTTAAAGTTAACTAACTAACCTTTTAATGACTTTTTGTTGGAAAGCATTTGAATATTTGGTTACATCACTGATTCTGTTCTTCAAAAAATTTAACTCTCTGTTCCCACAGAGATAAAATTTTGGCTAACACCTGTCCCTGCCATAGCCAATGCACTTTAAAATAATAAGGCCAATCCTCACTGAATACCTCATTGTTCAACTTTAGCATGTTATCAAACTGATGATGTCATGTTGCATTTGCACAAATACAGTTAACAATGCTTATAACTTGTTGCAAAGTGTCACTTAAAATAGTAGCTTCAGCACAGAGATTTTGCTGATGCAAGATACAATGAAAAGAAATGAGAACATCTAGATCTGTTAATACTTTTTTTATCTGTGCAAAAACCCTTCACGTTTTCCTGTCCTGGAAGGTGAACTGTCTGTACATATACTCAGTAAATTTATCAAATGCAGTCCAACTTCATGACATTTATCTTGAAAGTTGAAGATATCTATTCCCCGTGTTCTGTTCACAAGAGTACCCAAAGCAAGTAACTCTTTGTAGCAAAATTGTATTCTTTTCTTTTTAGGCTACTAAGAATATTTAAACCTTTTATTCAAAAATATTGTTTGTACTTTTGATCATGAAAACACAGACACTATCTGTATAAAATTAAATGACTATTGATGGGTTAAACAGGAAAAGAGGATGGAAACATAAAATTAAGGGACATGCACCCTCAATTCCAAACTGGCTCTTCTACTGACTATGTGACCAAGGGTAAGTTACCTCATCTCCCTGAACCTCAGAATGCTCCTTTGTGAAAGGGAAGGGTCAGCCTAGATTTCCCCCAAAGAGCCGTTCCAAGCTGAATGTCCAGGATTTTGCCCCTTGACCAGCCCTGAGTCACTCTATGCTGTCATCGTGTCCATGCAGGCCCTGGAGCACCAGTCCCAAGGCTGGGAACCCCTGACCTGTTTCCTAGGTAAGAAGTGAATCCAGTCTGCATGAAGGCAAAGGTCTGCACTCTCTCACCTCCCACCTCTTTCTCCAAACATTTGGTGGCCTCCTGTATACACAAGCTCCCTGAGCTTCGTGCTGCTGAGTATAAACAGAGTGATGTTCAGACCCAGAAACTATGAGGAAACAGCTGATGGTATCATAACAAAAGGCAGAAAGTTTGGGAAGCGTGTCCAAACCACACAGCGAATTCATGGAGTAACGTTCACCCCTGCAGGAGGGGCTGGGGGTGTTTGCAGAGGCTGATCATTCCCTGTGTTCCCGCCTGCCAACCCTGTACCCCCAGAGGCCCAGACAGCAAGCCCGGAACGAGGGTGAGGATGGATTTCTCCACCAGTGTCCACCCTCTTGGAGCAGATAGCACTGGGCGGCCCCCGAGAATGTTTGCCAGCGGCGGTCTTGGCCACACAACAGTCAGAAAAAGCCCCTCCTAGGTACTGGTGCTCACAGCACAGAAATGCAGCCCCCAGGATAAAATAGGAAGGGGGAGAGTCGTGTGGGTGCTGTGTACGGGCCGGAGGGCCTCTGGATGGTTGTGCTACATTTTTATAATCCTAACAGGCTGTGAATGTGTTTCATACATCTAGAGGCTAAACCAGGACACACTAAGAACACAGAACTATTAACACATTGACTGCCACACTAGAAAAAAATTTTTTTTCCTTTGGGGCCACAGTGTTTTATTACGAAAATAGAATAAAAACTTCCGAAACAAAATGATCCTTTCTAATTTAATGAAAAATTTGTTATGGGGAGGGGGGAGGAGGGGACGGGTATTTGCATACACAAAGAGTGCAATGAGCACCATCCAAGGGATGGGCACACTTGAACTCGGACTTGGAAGGGAGTGGGGAGGCAAGGGCAACATACATAACCTAAACATCTGTACCCCCATAATATGCTGAAATAAATAAAAAAAAAATTTTGTTATGTTGTATTGTTTTCTGTGTGTGAGTTGTATGCAATTTGAAAAATAGTTCTCACGGCTCCCAGGTGAGGAGACGTGTGAGTTTCATATGCTTCACGAGGCTCTGGGCTCAAAACTAGCGTGAGTTAAATACAACTCACACAGTAGGTAGTGTCTTAATAAGTCTGCGCTGTGGGCTGAATACATTATTCTGCCGCTGGATTATAAACCCAAGAGGGCAGGGCCTTTGCCTCCCACACTGCTGGGGACATAGCTTTGCATCCGGGAGGTCTTCAATATGTATTTGCTGCAGGCTTGCTAATTAACCAAAAAGCAGGTAGACTTGGAGTGAGAGGAAGTTTGTTTTAAATAAGCAATGCGTGGAGAATCAGGCCAGAGAAAAGGAAACCGCAGTTAAAATGGGGAAGGAGGTGGGAAGTGGGGCTGCACTGTGTGGCAGGGCAGTGTTGCTGCCTTTCCAGAACCCTAAACACTCACCCAGGAATTATACTGGCCACTCTAGGCGACTGTTTGCCCCAAAGTTTTAAATATATTATATACAGGGGACAGGCTATTAGCTCTTGGGGTGGGGCATGGTAAAATTTTCTCTGTCCATCTAAAAAGGCCTGGCCAAGGAAAGGAGCTCCTCATTGGCTGAGAGCTGGGCATCGCACCCCAGTTCTCCTTGGGACAGCTCTGGCCAGGCCAAAGCCCTCACTCCCTCTGAACCCAAAGCAGCAGAGGACAGCCACTAGAGCAGCCCCCTCCCCACCCCCACTGTCCTCAGTCTCCCTCCAGCTTCTCCCTTTGGCTTGCTGCTAATTTCTGAAAAGAAGGTTCTGGGAGCTGTGATTGTCCTGTACCCACAAGGACTTTCACACCAAGGGAGGTGTGAAGCTGCTGCGATCAGATGGTGCCTTAACAGCAGCCAGGATGAAACCACCTGAATGCCCCACCTTGTGAATTTCACAGCCTGTTTACGCCATGGGTCTTCCTTTAGGGCTTCTGGTGGGGGGGGGGGCTGCCAAGAGAGTGGAGAGTTGGGGTGGCAGGGAGCTTGGGCCTCTGCTCTACCTACTGCAATTGGTTCTAGGGCCCGGTGTGGGCAAACCACAGGCTTTTTAGGGTTCAATGAGCTAATAATTCATGGACAGAGCTTGCACAGTGCCTGGGAAACAGACACACATCCAAAAATATTTACCAGCATTTACTATGTGCCAAGCACCGTCCTAGGCACTAAGGCTACAACTCTAAACAAAATGCAATCCTGTTCTCCCAGAGCTTCCATTCCACTAAGGGAGGCAGGTAACACATCAACAATATAGATCAAGTGCTAAGGAAAAGAATAATAAAGGTGGACAAGGGGATAAGAGGCTGCCATCCAGGCTGGAGCGCCAGGTAAGGCCTCCCTGAAGGAGTCTGCAGAGCGATGGCCACCCCCTCAGCATGCCCAGAGGTGAGAGGGCTCACACCAGAGTAGGAGTTTCTCCAGGAGGCTTGGCTGTGCCTTACACAGAGCAGGGGGCAACTGGGAAGAGAGAACAGGGTGGGTAGGCATAATCCACCTCTACCTTGAAGAGAGTTGGGTATGGTCCGAATGAATTTTCCGGAAGCTCTTCCCTTGCCTGCTGCAGAGAAGCCACTGGTTATCCTGAGGGCTGCCTATTAAATATGTTTCCAGCTGCCTCAAACCAACATAGCAGCCCCCTGCATGGTATGCATTTGAGGGGTGCCTCTCCCAATAGCCAGGGTCTCTCAGGTGCTGCCTCAGTTTCCCCTGGATGGCCAGTCTTTGGGAGTCAAAAAACCAAGCCATTCAGATCAAATTCTTGATCTGGCACTAACTGACATGTGTCCTTCAGTGGGAAAATTTCTTAGCCTGTGTGAGTCTCAGTTTTCTCCTCTACGATGTGGAAATTAGTAATGGCACCTGCCTTGGTGGCGGCTGTGAGGATAATTAAACAGGATCATCTCAGAAAGTGCTTAACAGAGACCGTGGCACGCATAATTGCCTCAAAAATGTTTGTGACAGACCCCAGGTCACATCCTTTATCTCTCTGTATACTAGACCCTTGACCTTTGAACCCTTCTGGTGCCAAGGCAGCTGTAGCTGTGAAATTTTCCAGTTCTGGATTTACGAAATCCTTTAATCGTTCTTCATTGCCTATGAAATTCAATTCCATTCAACAAATACTGTTTTAGCATCTGCTGTGCACCAGGTTCTGGGATCACCAGAGTGATGTCCTTCCCCTCAAGGGACTCACTGCCGGTCTCTAGGAGGAGGAAGACAAGTACAGTCCAGGCAAGAAAACTATCTGCCCTTCTCCTGGCAACAGCACCTGGTCTTCCGCTGGGGAAGACCTTAATTAGGATCCCCCAACAGCAGACCCTGAGACCCAGATTCAAGTGTGAGTCGTTTCTTTGGGAGGTAATTCCAGGAAACATCAGTAGGGAAGTAGAAAAGTGAGACGGGGAAGGAAGGAAGTCAATAACGAGTGTATATATATCATCATTCAAGTGACCACTCTGAGCAACCGGAACTTAATTCCACTGGGGAACTCTGAGAAACACCGTAAAACATGAGCCTTAGAGTCATCCCGCGCAAGAGACAAGAGAACTGGGATATTTATACGCCAACTCCGTCAGCCACTGGTTGAGGACTGCTCCTAGGAGGTGTTAACTCCCTGGCACTTCTGGCCTTTCTTGAATGCGTTCAGAGTGAGCTCCGGTGCTCAGAGAGAGTCCACGTTCTCTGGCAAAAGATGCAGGTGTTAACAGTTGGAAATTGAACAGCATGCATGGAAATGGTAAGGGCCAAGGGGATAAAGATGGGGCACTGATGGCACCTGTTAGGGTGACCATCCCTCCGTGTGGTTGGGGTGGAGCTGAACTTGCCCTCCTGGGCCACGCCCCGACCTGGTCAGTGAGAAACCCCACATTCCCCTGGCCATGGGTATAGCTCCAGCAGGGCTGGGGGGATAGTTGCTTGTGACCCAGGCTGAGCCAATCAACACGCCTCTGTCCTAAGAATTCTGGGAATTCTTCTGGAGATATTTGGCAAGAGATTGCTGAACTGAGAAGAGGCTGCCTAGAGTTGCCTGGGACACCACATGGAGAGAGCATGCTGGAAAATGAAACCAGCACAGACGAACCAGAGCCAAGAAATATAAAGAGACTGAGTCCCGATGATACTTCTTGAGCACCTAGATCTACCTACATGTCAACTCATGCCCTTGGGCTTTTGAATTAGATGAAATGATAAAGTCCCTTTTATCCAATTCAAATCCCTTTGAATTGGATTTCTATTACTTGAAACTAAAATAGTCCTAATTCATGGGGTAATCTTAGATTCTCCAAAATAAAGCCCCAATTCAAGTTTTTATCATTATCACCTGCAATTCTTCTACTCAAACGCTCTACTGCTCGTGGCTTATAACTGTCTGACTGTCCTCCCAGTGGATTTATATACACACCCTTCACCCACTCCAAGCACCATTCACCTCATTCCTACCCCTCAGGACTGCTTCTTCCTCTTTGCTGCCTGTCTAATCCTACCCGTTGTTCAAAGGCCAACTCTGGGGCTGCCTCCTCCAAAAAGCCACCCTGACTACCCCAAACCACAGCTCTCCTCTGAGCAACTCGATCACTTGTCTACACCATTCATCTGATGCTTATCACGTAGGGCTTGGTATGTTTATAACACCAGTATTAGTGTGTTTTCCTCGCTCCCCATCAAAACTAGAAGCCAGTGGGGAGGAGAGGCACAAAAGAAAAGAAAGACTCGAAGCCACATGTGTAACTGCTTGTGTCTTTCACAATGCTCAGAATGAACTAGTACTGTAGTATGCAAAACAATACCCTGGCTGACTCAAATCTCTTTCTGAAAGAATCTTAAAAATAAATAAATGGCGATGGCAGTTTTGCTTGGTTGAGTGAAGAACCTAGAACACAAGCATTTCTTACTTCTCCATTTTGCCTAAGACAAACCAAGCTTAAAGGAGGCCCAGCAGGGAATCTATCACTCCCCCCATACAGTGGGACACTTTCTGCAGACTACCTTTTCCTCGGCACTCCAGGCCACAGCTCACAGACTCTTTGTAGTGGATATCTGTCATTCCTGACTTCCAAAAGCCTTTGTATGATCTCTCCATATTTAAGGATGGTCAGGTTGAATGTGTGTGTGTGTGTGTGTGTGTGTGTGTGTGTGTGTGTGTGTAGACATTTCTCAGCTCCCCTTGCTGCTGAGTACAGACATGTGGCTTAGGTTTTGCCATTTAGATATACCCACCTGGGGCTTGGATTTGAAAGTGAGCTACCTGAGGAAACAAGAGGGGTGCAGGCACACATTTTGTGGGTCCAGGTGGCAGCAGATGCAGCAGCATTTGGGTTGGAGGTGGCAGTGGCAACTCTCTGCCTGCAACAGAGGCAAGCATGGTTCACAGTTGGCAGTGGTAGCAGGTCTCTGCCAACCCAATCCTGCAGTGTGGCTCTAACTACTGTTCACAGGTCAACCTAGTGCCTGTTTCTCTTCTGACAATTCTGCGATCCTCCCAATATCCCCAAATAAACTCCTTCCTGCTTAAACTGGCTAGAGTGAACTCTGTTGTCTGCAACTGTGCACGCTAACCGATGCAACCCTGATGTCCACCACTTGGTCAAGGGGCTTTCTCCATGTCCCGGGCATGAATCAAAGTTACGCGACCTCACCTGGCAGAGAGCCAGCTTCAGTCCTTCCACATCCTGTTTGAGTGTATCTCCTGTTGCACTCTTGGAAAGAAGAGAAGGGACTGAGCAGCAAAACCAGATGGCCCTGGGAGACCCTCCTGGGTTCCTGGTGTTCAGGAGGTTCTTCCTAGTCTGATTGGGGATCCTCCCTTTCACCCCAAAGGTGACTTTTAGTTGACTGGAAGGTTTCACTAAATAAATGTAAAATCATTTTGTATCTCTAAAGATTTTCATGGCACCAGAAATTCAAGATTAAAAAAAATGTCCCAACTCTCTGCCTCTGACCCTACAGACCGAGTTCCTCTCCTTTAGGTTCCTCTTGTTGGCTTCTGACTCAGCTAATTTTCCCCTTCTTTGGGCCTCTTGAAGACTTTTCTCAGCTCCCCTTCCTCTGCTCCTGCATAGATGCCCAAATCATATTTTCCTCTGTAGTGCCTGGTTACTTCCCAATACAACTTGACCATGTGTCTGTGAGGTCTGGGAGCCCAGAGCTGGCTTGAGGGCTGAGGTTCAACCTTCACAAATGCCTTTTTCTCTTTTGCCTGACCCTGAATTCTAAGGAAAAACGGTTCCTCCCTCTATTTCCCACGCTTTACTCCAGCTGGCTCCAGACTACGCCAAGGAATCCCCTAATCAGCCAATTGGGCTGCCTGTCCAAACTTCACAGCCTCCTTCAAGGGTGCCACTGGGGACAGAAATAATGGAGTCATGGGGATTCCCTGACCTCCTAATGTGGGAGCACTGCATGCCGGGCTTGTTTCCATGCGGTCACCAAAGATGTTCCACAGAAATTCTCCCCAATCCTCCTTCTTGTCACTCATTCATCAAATGTTTGTTCCCCGCAGAAATTGCACCAGACTGAAACTCTGTAAGATGGTAGGTTCAGGATGGCTCGCCAGGGCCTCTCATAGATGGGCTCTCGTAGGCAAGTCCTTGCCAACGGCTCAAGGGGGAACAAGGTCCCAGGAGGCCCCCGGCTGTCTGATCATGTGACCTTCTTGGCTTCATTACAAGGACGTCCTGTTCCTCTTGGAGAGATGTCTCTGTTGAGGAAGCTACTGTGTCATATCTGGGACAGGAAAAAGGCTATTTCAAGTCCTGAAGTAATAGTCAGATAGTCAGCGCAGCCTTTTCAGAAACTGCCTGGGCAGTGGAGAAAGACCCATCATGAGGCAGGGTAACTGGGAGCCTGTGTCACTAACACAAAGGAGGACCACTTGGAGGGAGAAGAGGGGCTGGGGTTGCCAGATAGGTCCTCCACTGTGACACATTTCTGGCCAGCCATGAAGTGACGGCAGGTGGGAAATAATACACGTGACTCCCAAACCAAGCTGCAGCTGCAGTCTCCACACTTCCAGGTCGACAGGGAAGAATGGCAGCATCCTCACTCTCACAGCATCCTTGACTTTCAAAAGGACATTAAGGTTGGGCGTAGTGGCTCACGTCTGTAATCCAGGACTTTGGGAAGCCAAGGTGAGAGGATCACTTCAGGCCAGGAGTTCAAGACCAGCCTGGGCAACAGGGCAAGACCCCTTTTCTAGAAAAAATTTAGAAATTAGCCAGGCATGGTGGTACAAGCCTGTAGTCCCAGCTACTCAGGAGGCTGAGGTAGGAGGATCCCTTGAGCCCAGCAGTTTAAGGTTATAGTGAGCTATGAGCACACCATTGAACCTCAGCCTGGGTGACAATGGAGTGAGACAGTGTCTCTGAAAAATAAAAAATGTACATTGAGCAGCAGGAGGATACCTAATGGCTATGAAGTTCTCTCCTTGGCCGGCTAGCTTACCCTGTATGCAACAAGAGATTGAAGGAGCCTAATTTCTATATTTCTGTCAAGAATTCTGGGAGTCAGACTCGAAACTTATCATTTCCTCATCACTAGGACAGACTGGGGGAAATAAAAATTGTATCAGAAAGCTCCTGAACCCACACATACTGACCAGTCAATGGTTTGGCCACTACTACTAAGGAAACAAGAGGAAGCGAGAAGGACTTTATCCCGAAAATATCACCTGTGTTTTCAGGGCAATGTCATCTACCTGGGCCTGCCAAGCACATTATAGGTGTTCAACACATACTTATTGGGTAAATGGGTTCGTGTTTATGTGTAGAATTTTTACATCCTTCTACATTCTCATTTTCCTAAAGAACAGAAGCCGTGGATCCATTTGAATCTCAGGGTAGTAGGAAGGATCTGGAGCCTGGAGTCTCTTCTCATCGATCAGTCAATCATGGTAATCTTCTATATTTGCCTGATTAAGAAAAAAGAGAGGCCGGGCACGGTGGCTCACACCTGTAATCCTAGCACTCTGGGAGGCCGAGGCGGGTGGATTGTTTGAGCTCAGGAGTTCGAGACCAGCCTGAGCAAGAGCGAGACCCTATTTTCTACTGAAAATAGAAAGAAATTAGCTGGAAAACTAAAAATATATATAGAAAAAATTAGCCAGCATGGTGGCTCATGCCTGTAGTCCCAGCTACTCGGGAGGCTGAGGCAGGAGGATTGCTTGAGCCCAGGAGTTTGAGGTTGCTGTGAGCTAGGTTGACACCACGGCACTCTAGCCCCGGCCACAGAGTGAGACTCTGTCTCAAAAAAAACAAAAGAAAAAAAGAAAAAAGAGAGAGAGACAATCAAAGACAGAAGGGTAACAAATCTTACTACAGGTCTATAGAGTTCTGTATTTACCTCTAGGAAACCCTGACCTCATCCAAGTGGTCTCTCCATGATCATGCAAAATCAAAGAAAAACAACATTGCTCCCAGAAATTCCAGGGCAATACTGTTGTAAAGTATCTAGGTTGGAGATGGTAGATATTTGGCGTGCTTGCAACTTCCTTGTATTCTGTGTCCATGGCAGACATTACCAATCAATCATTATAACTCTATACAACTGACCCTCAAAGTCCTTCTCAACATTGCATTTCAGGCAGCCACTACCAATCAACTAGAATTCACACACACAAAGAAATTAGTTTGTCATCCTTGCTGCAGTCCATAATGGCATGTGATACTTTTATATCCCACATCAATCGGGAAATCCTCACAGTATTCTTTACCATAACCAGTGCATACTGCAAACAGAATTACAGACCTGAAAGAGACCTTAGAAATCATCTAATTTAATATAAAATACAAGATGAACCTGAAGCACAAAGGAGGACACTGAAGTCCAGAGAGGTTAAGTAACTTGGCCAAGGTCAGGGTGTTAGTTAATGCCAATAGCAGTCCCTTATATCTGTATAAGGAACTTACACATTTGTCATTTAGAGATGACAAAGCACTGTTACCTGAAGCATTTCATATGATCCTTCATTCATTCATTCAATAAATACTTACAGAATTCCTACTGTGTTCTCACTGTATTCCCACACAGTACACATAGTACTGTGTTCCATGTAATATGCTAGAGATTAGGAAACTAGCAATTAGAAAGGGAAAAAAAAAAAGAGAGAAAATCTTTGATTCCTTCCTTGCAATCAAGTAGGGAGCCTTAAAATAGCCCCATGACCTGAACAGGGGAGACACTACAATCCTTAGCTTTTTAAGAAAGAATATGACAATGCTAAACAATGGTAGCTCTGAAATTCAAAACATCCCTCAAGTCACCGCTTTTGGATGAGGTCATTACTGCTACAGCATATGGGAACCAAATTTCCAGACCCATCAGGCATTTTTTAATCTACTCTCTGCCCATTTCAGGTTGCTAAAGGTATAAAGAAACCTTTCTATTTAGTGAACAGTGGTAAATTCTCCTAACTCTGTTGAAAGAATTACAAAAGGTTTTTTTCTGTAGACCTGTGACCCTTGACCCTGTAGTCAACACAGTGTGGTGGGAAGAGCACACACATGGGAGTACAGAGTCCCATATCCTGGAGTTATGGCTCCAGTCAGCTACTTCACCTTGGACAAGTTACATCGCCTCTCTAGGCCTCAGTTTCCTCATCTATAAGGAAAGTGGGTTAAGCCATGAAAATCTCTAAGCTTCCTTCCCACTGACATCTGACAATTCTACCTGACCAAGAAAGAGATGTTCAGCCACATTTCACTCTGTCCTTTGATCAAGATGTAACATCTGGCTCTGCAGCCTAGACCCACCAAGAAAACAGCAACTCCAAGAAAGGTGGTGTGGTCCAGCAAAGCCCAAAGTCTCAATTCTAATCATAAATCTAGCTGACCTGAGGCAACCAGTTCAACCCTCATATGTTATGGTTTCTTCTTCCCTCACGCAACAATGATACCATCAAAGGAGAAGCCAGATGTAGAAATGTTTTGAAAATACTAAGATGTACCCATCAAGAAGGGAAAAAAAGAGTTGACCCAAGTAACTTTGGAAAATGATATTTTGACTAGTATTTTTAAGGCTAAAGACAAAAAGAACTGTGCAAAAATACTATACTATAGTTGATAAATTTGTTTCTCATAGGGGTATGGATTAGCAATTCTGAAACTACATGTATACTAGGGTTGAACAAATATGTAAATAAATTATAGATAATGGGAGCCAGGTTTCTCACTGGCAGAGAAAGAAGTGAAAATGAAAAAAGGGGGAAGGCTTTAATGAACCCTGTGGGGATGGATTAGAGTCAGAGATATCAGTATGAAATCACGTTTATTTAACTACACATGCAGATAGACAGATACAGAAATAAATATGATATGCACATACACATGGGTTAAAATACGTACATATAGTTCCTCTGCCCACTGAGAAGACCTAGAAGCAGTGACACCTCAGTGGCAACAAGCACACCCAACACTCAGAAACTTGGTTTCTAAATACCATTCTCCAATGAAAAGAACCAGGGTTCCTTGGAGAAAGAACTAATTCGAGAGCTGAAGCAGTGGAACTACAAGGTGAGATCGTAATATCATCTTGCAATGACAGAAAGTAAGGAAATGGAAAAAATACACAGGGCTGGAAGAAGAGACGAGACCGGACAAGGAAGAGAATACCAGACCAGAAGAAGAGACAAGATGGGATCAGTAAGAGGAGACAAGACTGGATGAGACCAGACAAGGAAGAGGAGATGAGACCGGATGAGTAAGAGGAGATGAGACCAGATGAGGAAGAGGAGTCAAGACCAGACCCGACCAGACGAGGAAGAGGAGACCAGACCGGAAGAGGAGACAAGGCCAGACAAGGAAGAGAGGAAGAGGAGACAAGACCGGATGAGGAAGAGAGTACTAAGTTCTTAATATGCAATACCTCATTCGGACCTCATGAACCATCCTGTAAGATAGGTATTGCTCTTTACCTTGTTTACAGATGAGGAAACTAAGGTTTAGAGAAGTTATATAATCTACCCAAGGTAACACCTTAACTCATGAAACTGAGAATCAAAACCAAGCCTGACTCCAGAGTCTCTGCTCTTAGCCATTATGCAAGTCAGATACCTTCTTTCTGCCTATATGGTTGTTCCCACAGCTTCCTCCAAAGGTGTCCTCAGGCTGGCCCTGGGGCTGTCCTGGTGGTTTCCAACCCCAGATTTTACTTTTACTGTGGATGGGGGGAGGAGCACAGTCCTGGGCTGGAGGGCAGAAATTGGGCTTCTTGTGTGGTTCTGTCTCTGGACACAAGAGGGTGAACACTCAGCAGGCATCCCTTGCACTACGCTTCACTTGCCCCATTGGTAACGTGGGAAGAATAATCCTACTCCTGGTGTCTGCCAAAATTACTCTTTTTTGAGATCACATATGGAAGAAATATGCATAAAGGGTTAGCACTTATTAGACTATATATAGATCTAGCCCCCAACCATATTTCCAGACTTAATTCCCAAAAGTTCCCAGCAAACTTGGAAAACCTCCAAAGGATCCTTACCTCCCTGCCTTTGTTCATGTCTTTCCACGTATCAGAAAGGCTTACTCATCTTCATCTACCATAATCCTACCTATCCAAAAGGCGTAGTTCATAGGCTTCCTCCTAGAAGGTGTTTGTGGACAGCTGTCCTTGAAGTGATCCATTTCTCCTACCTAATCTTTGGCTGTAAGCACTTAAGACAGGCGTCACTCCTAGCCTTACCATGTAATTACTGATGTACAGGACATCTTCCCTATGGAGGAGATGGGTTGGTTTCTGCTTGCCTAATGTCTTCTCCCCCTTTTAGTAACAGCAATTTGATTTTCCTCTGATGAACAACCTTCCCTCACTTTTAATCCATATGATTTGGATGGAGTCAACCCCACTTCCAAATCCAGAGGTAGGCATGTGATGTAGGCCTATTTAGAGTTACTATAATGGGTTCAGTGAAGGACAGGTGACTCAATTAAAAGCATTGAGAATTACTCCTGGGACTTTTGCTAGGACCATTGGCATAAAAAGCTCTATTTTTGTTACAATTGGATGTAAACATGGAGCTGCAAAGGGCTTTCACATGGAAAAAAAAATTCCTGAGGATGAAGCCACCCAAGAGCAGGTTATGGAAAGAGACCTAATCTGGAGGATAACATCGCTGGACACCCTTGGATCTTAGATTCAGCTATTCCTGAAACTATTAATAGAAGTAACCTGTCTAGGACAAATAAATTCTGTTCCCTGCCCACATTCTTTTTTCCTTTTAAGCTAGTTTGTGTTGGGTTTCTATAATGTAGAATTGAAAGATAGGAACACATCCTCAATTAGTTTATGAACTTTAAAGGGCCAAAGGCCTGATCTTTTTAACTTTACATTTCTTAGCGTGGTACCTGGTAAGACAGAGGGTCCTTGAGGTGTGATGATTGATTCATTCAATCTCACTTTCCCTGAGCACCTACAATGAGCTGAGCCAAACACTGGAACCACAAGGAATGATTAGACACAGTCCTTGCCCTCAAGGAGTTCTGAATTTAGTACAAGGAGGAGGTATGAAAATTAACACTTTATAATATAACTTGGGCTATAATAGGAAAAAAAAAAACAAATCTATAAAAGTGTTAATGAGCTGATTAGCCCAAAGAAACATTCTGCATGTCTGTTAAAAACTGATTGCTTTAAAAGTGTTTTTTTCACCCAGACTGAAAAAATGACTTTAACTGCATAAAAGCTTCCCCTCACCCCTGCCCCATCTCATGCACCTTTAGGGTAGAAATAAAGGTGTATACCTGCTTACTTTGGGCCTATATGGTAACTTCCTTCTGCAGAGCATGAGGTACCTTCAAGAGTATGATCAAATGTCTTTGCAATGTCATCAAGAGATATGAAGGGGACATGAAGGGGAAACTGAGGAACAAAGAGAGTTTGTTAAACTGATGGGCTACAGTCACCCAAGTGATGCAGGACGATTTAAATCAGGGGTTCCTGATCCTCTATTTATTCGGTTATCTTGACCTTCAACCTAGTTAATTCTCTCTTCACTGAGATGACCAGGTAGAGAATGTTTATGAACTGGCATAACTTTCTTATTTGTGTTAGCTTTACTCATAAAGGCCGAGAAAGATGCCTTAGCTCCCCAGATCCGGCAACATCCTTCACTACAGAGTAAGTCAACACTGCTTAATGTAGTAATGGGCAATGCAGCCGTTTGACCACACTTCCCGAGCGTTTAAATGAATGCTGCTTACACCTCTGGTGAAGTAGAATACTACTTCTCGGTTAATCAGCCACTAGGAAAACCAACCCTGGGAACACCAGAAGCATCTGGAAAAGCAACAAATTCATATATTCCAAAGTCATCCAGAGCATCTTCATGGCCTGAAATGTAAAACAAATGCTACTTACAAACCAAATGCCTTGATGTGCTATTGTTGTTTTTAAAAACCTTTGTAAAACTTAAAAAAAAAAAAAAGTACATAGGGCCATGTCAAAAGGACACAGGAACCAGCCTGAAAGAGTTCCCAAGGACCAAGGTTGGAAAATCTGAGCAACAAAATAGTGAAAGTATTGGATTATAACCCAAAGATTAAAGTTAATATCCATAAGTCCACACAGATATAAATAAATGAAGGAATAAATAAATAAACTACAGGGAAGAGACAAATTTTATTTATAGATAAATTCCAAATTTTATAGATAGATAGATAGATAGATTCTCCCTCCTCCAGGAAGTAGAGCTTTATTTCCCTCCCTTTTATTATGGGCTAGACTTAGTGCCTCACTTCCAATGAGCAGAGTATAAAAAGGGAAAAACAGTAACTTCATGGTGGAGAAACTGGGCAGAGCCACCTTAACCATGCGATCCAAGTTAACCTCACCATAGATAAGTCACATTGACATCATGCACCTCCTGATATGGTGCAAAGAAAAAAGGCATTTTACCTCTGTGGTATTCTCCCCCAAAATCCATAACCCTAATTTAATCATGAGAAAACAACAGACAGACACAAATTGAGGGGCATTCGATGAAATACCTAAAAGTGCCAAGGTCATGAAAAATAAGGACTAAGAAAGTTTTCACAGATCATAAGAGATGTGTGACAACTAAATGCAATATGGTATCCTGGATTGGACCTTGGAACAGAAAAAGGACTTTAGTGGAGAAACTGGAGAAATCAAAATATAGTTTATAGTTTAGTTGTTGTATTGTATCAATGTCAATTTCTAAGCAAGGTAACCCAGGGAAATGTTATCTGTCAAAAAGAATCGCTTCACCTGCATTTAGGGTCAAGACTGCAATTCTAGACCACAACTACAAGGTGCCTGTCCCAGTGGCCAGAGATCAGATATGCCACTGTTGGAAACAAATTCAATGACAGGGGCCCGGTAGAGGCAAAACGGCCTGAGTGAGAGTTGGTGGCAATGAGGGTCGGGGCGGGGAAGCTGTGGGAGCTTTCCCAGGCCTTCTCATGATTTCTCAGGAGTCCTAACAGGCCACCCCAGGAAATCACTTCTGCTGCACCACTCAGTTCTTACCTCTGGGCAGAGTCATTCTATAGGAAGCTGTTTCTCTGAAAGGGGTCTGGTTTGTGATCAGCATCTATTGTCAGGGAGAAAGAAAGTCTCTTCTCCCACGCGAATGCCAGGCAGAGGGTGGTGCCAAATGATTCCAGGACCCTCATTTTCTGCAACAGTGATTGCTTTGTGTAAAGGGGGCAAGATGCCAGGGCAACTGCTGGGGAACCACCAGCTGCCCAGCATTGCAAGCGTTTGGGGAATTTGAGACTTGGGACAGTAGCAGAAAGAGAACTTCACCACGTGATCTGTCACATCTTTAGGGGTACTTGTCAGTGAAATAATGGAGAGACATTGCTCCTTCCTGTTTTGCAGATGCAACAGTAACATTTGTGGCATAAGACCAAAGCCCCTCCAAAGGAACAATTTTTGAAGCTAAGTGTCCCCTGGCACAAGTTACCAAGGTAGACAAGCTTTTCAAAGAGAGGGTTAATTCTTTTAAGTGTTTAACTTTAGTAATTTGGTTTTGATCAAGATCTTTTTAAAACTTGTTATTTACTCCCCCACCTATTAAACAGAGCTTGCAAAATATAAATTAGCCTTTCCTTGGTAGTTGAAGGTCATTATCATGAGCATCAGTTATGCCGAGTGCCGAAAAGTGAAACCAGAGACACAGGAGTGCATTCAGCGCTGGGGACATTTTGCTGAATGGGTGGTGATCTCAGCAACAGCCCTGAAATTTGCTTTCTTGAAAGAATCCCTGACATCAGCTTGTTTTCCCTTCAGAAAAATGCAATGCATGTTCCCTCTTCTTCACAAAGGCAAAACAGAACCCTGGCCCCAGAAACTCTTTGACCTTGGCTAAGTGATGTCACCTCTTAGTGGCTCTGATTCTTCATCTGTAAATTCAGGAATAATGATATTAAATTAGATAATGCATGTTTAGAACATGCATTAGATACATTGGAATAGTGCAACAGTGTTCAGCACGTAAGAAGTGCTCATTGTGTTAACTGCTGTTATTACTATTTGCAGATGAAGACAAGTCCCCAAATCTGGTTAGTTCAGTCTACCTCTTTTTGCTGCAGGCTCACACCAGCACCAGCTCATTGTCTGGGAAGCCAGTGACCTCATCTGGGTCTCATGTGGCCACCAGCCATTGTACCCGTTCTAATCAATGCGGCTCATTTCCAACCTATGCCTTCTCTAGCAAGAACAGGCAGAAAGAATTTCCCCGGGTCAGGTCCTCACCCGACCAGGGACTTCTTGCAATTCGTGACTTGATGCCAGGAAGAAAGCACGCTACAAACGTGTGCTCCGGACTTTTTCAGGCTGGCAGTTAAGTAATTGCGGAGTCACGGAGGGGAGCAGCTCTCTGCTCTCTGCAACCTTGTTCTCCGCGGGGTGCCTCTGCTGGGTGGGAAGACGAGCAAACACTTGGCCTCCCAGTTCCAACTGGGAGGCCCGGAGGGCGCAGGCCCCTGGTCTTCACCAGGAATCAGGGGTTCGTGGCCCCTCGGGGCAACCGGGGTGCTTGCTGCCCTGGCCCCAATCAACCTATTCCCCTAAAGCCCTCGAGGAGCACTCTCTGGCTCCAAATTGGCCTTTCCACACTCAGCGCTTCCAGCCCAGAGGGAGTCAGACAGGACCGCAGCACCAGCCACAGCCTGAGCCCTGCCGTCGCCCCAGCGGTCTCCAGGAACTCTCTCCGAGGATTTACCAAAACCTGGGGACACCTCTACCCTACTTCTCCTCCTCCCCAGGTCACCCTCCCTACATCCTGTGCTGCCAGAAATAGAAAGGCTGCACTCTACCTGTTGGAGGGCTCTGGGGGCACACTTTCTACCAGACCCTTTGGACAGTCCCCGGACTGGGGACATGGCTGCCTCGCAGCCCCCTTTGTTTCTGCCGCCTTCCTTCTCCCTTGCTGTAGTGGACATCATCCCGAAGGTCACTCTCGCCCGCATGGGTGGGTCCTGCCCCTGTTCTGCTGAAGACACACAGCCCTCTTTCCTCATAAATACAGTCGTACGTTCATGCCTGCCCCTAACCTCCTGCCACCCGTAGAGCAACTCACTGAAGGGGTGAGCAAGAGACCAGGCTTGTTTGGGGGAGCTCCTCTCCCGGAAACCTGAAGGAGGACAGAGGCAGTGCCCCTGACATCTGGCATGTGTGGGTGCTCTGCTAGTATTTTTGCTCTCCTCTTCCTCTTCCTCTTCCTCACTATCAGCCCCTCTCTCTCCTCCCCGCTCCTTCTCTCTGTGTTTCCTGTGCCATCTCTTCTTCTCCCATGTTCCCTCCTTGGGACAAATGTCTCCTGCCTGCCAGGGGCACCCAGGAGGGCTGAGGAGGCCCGCCACTCCTTCTTTTGGCCCCACAGTGTGCTAAACCCTGAACCAGCCTCCTATACCACAACCCCACATGTCCCCAATCCTTCTGCACCCCTGTTCACCCTGGCTTCCGTAGTGTGGTCTAGTTGAAGGAATCGGATCTACACCAACCTGGACATCCATAATTGTTCCCTGAAGTACATTTATGCAAAGTCTTAGGATTTTCTGGTTTTACCAAACACCTCCCCACAGTTTTCAAAATGCCACCTTATAAATTAGTGTTCGTTTTGTTGGGTGTGACAATTACAGTTATATTTTTAAGTCCTTACCTATTAGAGATATATTCTTTGACATATTTACAGGTGAAATGATATGATGTCCTGAATTTGCTTCAAAGTAACATGGTAGAGGAGTAAGCAGAGAAGGAAGAGATGGGGAAGGAATGGCCCTGGTTCAATGCTTCGTGGGACAAGGTAATGATTACAGAGAGTTTATTATACTCTTCTATTTTCTCCATGGTATAAAGTTAAAATAATACTGCAGCCATCAAAAGAGGGAGAACTGAATTAATGAAAAAGATTGGCAGAATGTTAATCATTATTGAATCTAGGCGATAAATATATGTGCATTCATTGTCTTATTTTTTCTCTATGTTTTTATATGTTTGAAAACCATGATAAAAAAAAATGTTCAAAATTTTTTAAACATGCCACCTTATCATGAACCCTTCAGCTGTGTAGAGCCGGGCTGTGGGTATTCAGCTTGCACCACCGAGATGTTGATGGGCAGGTGTTTCCTCACAGGCCTCAAGTGCAGCTGCTGCCTCTGCCCTCAGATGACCACACTGAAATGCTCCAGAAAACAAGACTTCTTCAGAGGGCAATCCACTTTTCCATCTCTGTGCTTCTGCACGTGCTGTGCCTCCACATGGACTGCCCTTCCCCAACCCACCCGCCAAGCTCTTACACACCTTTGGCCCCTCCTGTGCAAAGCTTTCTCTGATCCACCAGGCTTGGTGCCACGATTGAACCCTGTACATACTTCTGTGTTATACCATTCACCTTGAATTCCAATTGTTTTCTACATACCTGGCCCCCCATCCACACTAGACTTCTAGCTACTCAGGAGCAGGGATCATTTTCATTCAACTTTCCATCATCATGACTTCAGATACCACTCTGTATGCTCATGACTCCCAAATCAACATCAACAGCCTAACTCTCCCAAGCACCAGACTCTTAGATCCAATGCCCGCTGAACTTCTCCCCTTGATGGTCTACAGACCCCTAAAATTCAGTGCCCACACTGAATGCATTGTCTTTCCCCTGAACTTCCTCCCCCTGCCATGCCTGAGCAGGTGAACAGAACCCTCCACCCTGTTTCTAAACCCACAAATCTGCACCCCTCACCCCCTCCTCTCCTTCATTTCACCTATTCATTTGACCTCCTACATAGTTCCCGAATGCACCTTCCTCTCTCATCCTCACAGCCCCTTCCCCATAATCTCTCACCTAATAAGACGCAAAAGCTTCTTCACTGTTCTCCAGTCTCGCTCCCTCCATCTCAGTGTCCATGTGAAAGCCCAATCTTTCTAAGATTATCTTTCTGAAATGTCAATGTGATCCTATCATGCACTGATAAAATTCATCCATGTCTCCCCAACGCTGCCCATCAATCCCCAGTACACACACAACAAGCTCCAGCCATTTGGAACTACTTGCAGTTTCCCTGCATGCCTTGCTGTATGGCACAGACAGCGTCGCTGGCCAAATATCACATGGGCTCAATACATTCCCAGTCCTGTAGCAACTAGATGGAGCCAGGTGACTAGATCTGGACAATGGGTCATGAGCAGAAGTTGGGTGATGGTACCAAGGCTAAAGCATTTCATCTCTCTCCTCCTCTTCTTCCCCAGCCACGTGTTAAGATGACGGTGCCTTGAGATGAAGGCACCCTGGATCACCTCATGAGTCACCCCATGAGTCATCCCATGGAGGACAGTAGCCCTGAACTCGCATCGGACTTCACATGAGTAAGAAATAAACTTTCCTCATGTTAAGCCACTGAGAGTTTGTGGGTTTTTCTTTTTTTTTAATTTTTTAATTTATTTTGTATTTTTTTTAAAATAGAGACAGGGTCTCACCATGTTGCCCAGCTGGACTCAAACTCCTGGGCTCAAGTGATCCTCCTGCCTCAGCCTCCCGAGTAGCTGGGACTACAGGTGTGTGCCCGCCGTGCCCACCTGGGCTTTTCTTTTACTGCAGAACAACCTAGCCCATCTCCTCCAATACAAGCTTTCTCCTCTGCCTGGAATGATTTTCCCTCCTCCTCACCTAGACAACTTAGTTGTGCTTCCTCCTGAACCCCAAAGTCTAGCTCTCGGGTTCTTTAGAACTTCATTAGCTCCCTGTGAAATTCCTCTTAGCACTATGCACCCAAATTATAACTAGCTATTCACTTCCCTCTTATTCCCCACTGGGGCTGAGAAGGTCGAGCCCATGCCTTTCTCAGTCACAGCTGTACCCCCAGCCCCTGACACAGGGCCTGCATGGAGGGTATCCAACAGATATTTGCCCAATGAATGGATAAACTTTGTATTCCAGGACCTAGCCCCTAGCTCAATAAATATTTGTTGAATGAATGAATGAATGACTTCTCAACCCCTAGAATCATACAAACAAGCAAACAAAAAGATCTGGATTCTAAAAAGTAGCCCAAAACTCATAAACAGCCTTGAATTATGAAACTATGCACACAGGCAATTTTAGATATATAAATTAGCATGCCCACCCCTCAGCTCTGCCCTACAGCAAAGGTAAACTATTTTACTTTAATGAGTTGTTAGCCCTTCCTTTACTGGTAAACCGTTAGAAAGAATTGAGGAATTGGGATGGTGAAAAGTTCCTCTTTTCGATGACTTATACTCAGCTGGGGAAACCAAATACTGTACAAAAGTTGAAAATCTACAGCCGAGTCCTTACTCTACATCTCCTTCACTTTTGTCATGTTTATTTAACTTTTCTCCCCGTTACCTGTTGGGTCCTCAGTAGGACCTGCACTAGGCTTTAAAGCAGCAGTGAAGTAAATAAGGCAAGCCTCTTGAGCTCCGGTGCCATTTAAGGCCACAGCTGTCCTGCAAAGCCACAGACGCTGCTGTCAAGTCAGGTGGTTGGAAGGGCCAGGGGGGTGCTGCATGGCCCCTCTCCTTAGCTGTCAGCTGCCTGTGGCAGCACTCAGACCCTCGGCTTCTCCATTTGTCATTTGCAGCACAGTCAAGAGCTCAGGTCCCTGGGGACCTGGGAAGGCTGCTACAATTTTCCCCAAGGGTTTCAGCTCAATCTGAGTGAAACCTTGAGAAATCAGAGAGGAAAGAGCCATCAATCAGATGCAATTCAAGACAGCAAAGATTTACTGAGCATGCAATACATGAGTCCCTGGAAGGAATACCGAAAAAGCATATGTCCCAGATGCTGCCTTCAAGGGTCCCAACCTTGTGAAAAAAGCCAGAGTTAAGCAAATGAGAAAAAACTAGAGGATGACACAAGGCAGTGTATGATCAAGTGCTACATTTTGCAATTCAGGCTTTACAAGAGATCACAAAGGCAGAAGAGTGATGCGATCAGAAGGCCAAGAGGACCTCATTGTAATATGTGATGTTGGATGCCTGCTCTGTGCCAGGTCCTGTGTACATTACTGCTTAATCTTTACAAACCCATGACGTAGGCTCAGAAAGGCTAAATAATGTATCCAAGGTGACAGAGCTGGTAAATGGCAGGGACAGAATTTTAACCCAGATCTAATCTCAAAGCCTGTGTTCTAGACCACCTCATCTATACCACCCCATAATGGGTATTATTTATTGTGACTGAGACCTGGAGCTAAAACCTTCACATATATTGTCTTTAGCGCCCACACTACCCCTAAGAGGGAGGTATTACTACCCCTATTTGACACTTGGAAAAATGATCACTCAGAGAAGTTAGCATGCCAACAGGGAAGGTGGGATATTGGGAGATCCCTAACTGCAATACAAGTGAAATTAACTCAAATTCAAGTATCCTGTGCATTTTCACTTTCCCCTGGCACTAATTTTTATTTGAACCAAAAACGTTTGGAAGGTACAAATGTGATATTATAGGAGTTGGGCACATCTAGAGCTCACCTATTTCTCAAGGACAAATTGATATGCAATCTTGCTGTGTTTCTATGGACCAAGATCATAATCCCCGTCAGTCCCATGAAATCGATGAGCCTTTGTATGATGTGCTTTTGCAACTGGCGTCAACATTTGTCCATGCAGGCCGGGCGCGGTGGCTCATGCCTGTAATCCTAGCACTCTGGGAGGCCGAGGCGGGCGGATTGTTTGAGCTCAGGAGTTCGAGACCAGCCTGAGCAAGAGCGAGACACCGTCTCTACTAAAAATAGAAAGAAATTAATCAGACAACTAAAAATATATACAAAAAATTAGCCTGGCATGGTGGCGCATGCCTGTAGTCCCAGCTACTCGGGAGGCTGAGGCAGGAGGATCACTTGAGCCCAGGAGTTTGAGGTTGCTGTGAGCTAGGCTGATGCCACGGCACTCACTCTAGCCCGGGCAAAAGAGTGAGACTCTGTCTCAAAAAAAAAAAAAAAAAATTTGTCCATGCAGATCAAACACCTCTATACTCCAGGAACAGGGCTAACCCTTCTCCACCTCACACAAATCCCATTTTATAGAGGAGGAAACTGAGGGCCAAGGAGGTTATGTTACATGCTTGAGATCATACAAGTAGTCAGTTGTAGAACCAGATTTCCAGCCTCCAAGACCAGAACATATTTTGACATCTTCCTCGGTAAAAATTTTCACCTGGAGTAGGCAGGAGGCCACTCCTTAAAGCAATGGTTGAAAAAGTTTTAAATCAGTATTCTGTTCATACAAAAATATGAGAATAGGTTTTGTTCACCTTGCTGACTACCTTTGTAACTTTTGACAAGTAACATAATCTCTTTGAGCCTCAAATTTCTCATCTGTAAAATATGAATAATAAGACAGCTCCAATATCACAGGAGTGTTATTAGGATTAAATATGCCTGGCATACTATAAGCCTCAATAAATGATACTTATTAGCAGTGGTAAGATTTATTCATTGGTTACCATTTTCCAGGTCTTATGCTGTGTATTATAAAAGAGTATGTGTATATATTCACCAGCAAATTGGTTTCGCTGATCAACACCTAAGTGCACATATAAGAATAACACTTATCGGGTGTGGGGCAGATGGGAGGGGGTGGAGGGGATGGGTATATAGATACATAATGAGTGCGATGCGCATCATCTGGGGGATGGACACGCTTGAAGCTCTGACTCTGGGGGGGAGGAGGGGCAAGGGCAACATACATAACCTAAACATCAGTACCCCCATAACATGGTGAAATAAAAAAAAAAGAGTATGTGTAATAAGAGCCTAACGTGTGTGTGGAAAAAAATATACATGGATATAGAAATGGATGGATGAATAGATGGTTAAAAATGATTGGGGCTATGCAGAAAAAAAAAGCCTGGAATGACAAAAACCAAATATTAACAGTGATTATGGGAGGTTTTATTTCCTTCTGTGTCTTTATACATTTCCCAAATTGTTCTATAATAAACATGGATGAATTACTTTTCTAATCAAAGCCAAGAAAATCTCAGAAAATCCGTTGGCAGTGCAATTCATTTTGGAATGGGAGAAACGCTTTATTTCAAGGAAACAATAAAAGTTTGAAACCTTTTAGAAGGTGCCCTAGCTTAGTAGCCCCAGGAGGGGAAAGTAGCTATTTACTAGCAAAGCTGAGCAAACCCAGCTGACTTCACCAGCAGTTGCTGTGACACCTGGCTCTAGGACAAGGACCTTAGAGTTGAAGAGCAAAGGATTTTTGGTGGCAGCCATCTGCCTGGTAGTCACCTGATGGAGGTAATTGGTAGTTGCTCAAATCTCATTTCTAGTTGTTCAGAGGCCACGCCCAGCTAGGACTCAGAGCCCTCCTGCAGCCCAGCCACGCCTTCACTGTGACATATGCATCCGCCCCGATGGAGACCTCGCACTGAGCAGGTGCAGCCGCAGCAAGTGGCTGCCCACAGCTCTCCCGACCCGGGAAGGCAGAGCCGGCTGTTAAGCAAGGACCCACCTGGGCTGTGAGCACAAGACAGGGCGTTTAGAAAGCAGCTTCCACAGACAGAGGTAGTCAGGTCTGGGAAGGGGAGTGAGAGAAGAGGAAGTGGGAAGGCAGCACATGGGGAAGGGAGCAGAGCACCTGCTGCTTCCCAAGGCCTTTCTCGTCCAATCCTCTACCACCAAATCGGGGGCAGAGGCAACTCCATTTTGCAGATGAAGGGATACAGAGAAATGAAGCCCCAAAGTCGATGTGAAAAGAAAAGCTACCATGTGGGTGCTTTACTTTAGGCCAAAGCAGATGTTTCGAGAGTGGTGAGGACCGTGACAAATCGCAGCGCTACAACGAAGCCAGTTCTCAGCTCTGGGACTGTGCCATGCTAGGATTCGGGCCCACAGTTTCTGGATTGTCTGAACTTTTCTGTGAAATGTCTCAATTTCTGAATGTTGGCTTACTTTTTAAAATAAAATAAAGGCATCCGCAGGTCAGACGGAACACCTGTGTAGGCTGAGTGTGGGCGGCCAACCTACCTCGGCCTCGGGTCTGGCCTGGCTTGCAGCAGCCCAGCCACCTGGCAGTGGTTACGGGGCTTCGTTTCCCAATGGGCTGGGGACCTAACTCTGGAGGAACAAGAAAAGATACACAGGATTTCAGATTACCAGCTAAAGAAGAACATGGACTAAATTAGATTTAGGAGACTAGAGAGCTGCATTTGGTACCGAGTTCTCTCTGACAGGAGATAGTTTATTCTTCTAGGCTGTCGGTCAGTCAGCAGTCATTCCTTAAGAGAGGGCTATATATCCACTTACGTTGTTCTAGATCCTGCGCATAGAGGAGGGAACAGAACGGAAAGGGTCTTGGCTGTCATGGCGTTTACAGTTTAGTGGAGGAGGCAAAAATGAACAAGTGCATGATCCCTCAGAGGGTGAAAAGTGCTATGAAGAAAAGTGAAGCAGGATGAAAATGACGCGTCACGCTGGGCGTTGAGGTCTTCTCTGACAAGGTGGGATGGGGACGGGAACCTGACTTCAGAGGCGGGCCGTGGAGATTTCTGGGGAAGAGCGGCCTAGACACAGAGAGCAGTAGGTGCAGAAGCCCTGAGCAGGGAGGACATGTGACACGCTGCCGGAGCAGCCCTGAGCCAGGATGGCTGGAGCAGGCAGGGAAGGGGTGGGAGGAGATGAGGCCAGAGGAGATGAGCAGCTTGCGGAGGGGAGTGGGTCCAGACAGGTTCTGGGATGAGACAGTAATGACATCTGCCCCCCACCCTCAAAGGGCTTGCAGCCTGACACTGCCCCAGGCTGTATGCCAGCCCCGCCTGCCTGTGTGTACTCTGCATCCTGAATTCAAGCCCCCTGGCTGCAGGTGGGACAGGGTAGCCAGGGAGCCCACTCAGCACTGGGCCACTCCCTGGGTCTGGACAGGGGAGCAGAGAGAAGGGAAAGCCAGGACTGGCTGTCCACCCCAGGACCCGTCAAGCAGGACACCGCGGTCCAGTAGCCACCTCTGCTTCACAGGTTGACAGAAGGCAGGAATTAGGGCCTTAGTAATAGACCCAGAGAATTTTTGCATTAGCATATTCATGTAATAGGTATTTACTGAGCAATTCCTGAGCACTAGGTCTCCTGGTGCTTGGGGGATGCGTAAGTGAACAGATGAGATGTAGATGCCTCTCCTCACGGAGAGCTACAGCCCCAAACCTGACATAGACACACAAACAGGCCATTAGAGCACAGCAGGTAAGTTCTGTGATGGAGGCAGAACAGGAGACCCTGGGCACTAGTGTGCTAGCAAATGTTTGACAACTGCTCTCCAGAAAAATATGTGTGTACGTCTGTGTGCTTATGGATTTTACTAATCTAAAGGACATATAGCATGTAATTTATAAATAATAACAGAACATACAATACTGTTAGTTGTAAATTCCATATAATTAATTGATTTTCATGGAATGCTTTCATTGATTTTTGCTGAACACTTGGTCTGTAGCTGACCTATTGTTACAACTGATGAACACCTGTAGTTTTAATGGAATATTGGTTGTTATTTATGTTACTAAATAAGTATTAATAAAAAAAGTGAAATAACAGAATCGTGTGTTGGAATATCAATTATTTACCGATGACATGAACTTCTTTACTGATTTGAATAATAGATTATTAGCTAATCAACACAACAATAAGTCCATCCCCAGTTTAGAGCGTTTGCCAGTCATCGCCGTGTAAATACTCCCGCAGGCTGCCAATGTAATACCGCTGAGCACAGATCTGGGAAGAGACGCATAGTGGCCTGCAAATTATATTATGTTTCCACCATATGGGTACAAGAGACATACGTAACCTCAGGAGCATAGCTAATAGCAAATGTAGTAATCGGGAAGGGATGAGTTGTGAGCATTTATTACCATAGCTGAATTTTCAATAATGGATGATTTTAACAACCATCTTGCAAAATTCTTGAAAATTCGATGATTGGCTCTTGAGAGGTACATTGGCGAGGGCTCTGGCACAGTGGTGAGGCACTAACCTAATAGACTTTAGGAGTCAGGGCAGCTGAGACCAAACGGGCAGGACTCAGCCAGGCCAGGTGGGACCAGGTGTTCAGGCAAAGGAAACAGCATATGGGGAGGTGGAGAATATGTTATCTCCGCAGCTGAGATACTCAGAGCAGGTTCTTTTTCAAGAAAAGGCCTTGAATTTGGTCAAAAGCTGACCCTCTAGGTCCAGGGTGTCTGGTGGCCCTGAGGCTTTATACGAAGGGAAAACTTACTGTGCCTAGTACAAAAACTTCCATTACTGGAGGGAGGGGATGGGGAGGGAGGAAGAAGAGAGGAAGGGGAGAGTTAAGTGCTGGGCACTGCACAATGGAACCCCACCCCAGAACAGCCCTCTCCCTCAAACTTCAGTAAAATCTGTACCACAAAGAGGCAAATAAGTTGAAGAGTTTAATTTCTTGCAAAAACATACAGTAAAGGGGCCAAGGGTTGTTTGGAGACTAATGCTCACATACACCCAGAAACAAGAGGGCATGAAGTATCCTAAGAACTGAGAATGGTCCATCCCCCAAGCCCCAGGTGTGCAGTGGGGAAAGACTGAACCCCGAGGCCAGGTGGACAGTGAGGGATGCTGTCTCTTGCAGACCAAGGTCCCATGCACTTCCGTCCCATGCACAGTTCTGGGCCTCTCTGCCTCGCCTCTGCAGTTACCCAGACGTGAGCACCCAACAGGTGACCTCCACATCAGAGTCAGATTAATGCCCCTGCTGGACAGGTCTTGATCCCCTGTTCTTTTCCCCAAATGGTCTTCCCAAGAACCCATAGGCTGCGGCATGACAGGACTCAAAGCTGCCTCGGAGGAGGCCATGAACACTGGCCCCTTTGCCAGCAATGACCTTTAATGGGCATCTGGGGCCCCAGAGTGAGGACAGCAGGGATTTTCCCCCAGCTGCAGAATGTCCTCTCCTTGGACCCTTGAAGTTCACCCCGTGATGACACAGCTGGCTCCAGGCAGTGACTAACCCGGGTTTGAGGCGAGTCTTTCCATGATGGGGCAATGGAGCCTTGGAAAAATTCCACTCCTTCTGTCGGGGGGTTTTCTTCCCCCATCTGCGGTTGGCTCATCCCGCAGTCACAGAATTCTCACCTTCCTCTTCCCCATTTTCTAAAGCCCCTAGACACCCTGTCCCTGTGGGAAAAGGAAGACAGCTCCCACCAGGCCCAGAATCCAGCTCTGTATAAAACTCTGCTGTTCTGCCCCTGGGCTGCTGCACAGCTCCTGCTTTCCAGGGGCTAGAGACGCGAGGCCCAACACCATGCACTGCCAGCCCCGGGAGCCCGCAGTCCAGTGGGCTGGGGGTCAGACAAGGAACTGAAACCGACCGTTGCCATGCAACACGACATGCACTGTCAGAAATAAGCCCAGGATTCTCAGGGGGCCTAGAATACTGGGGCATCTAAGCCAGCCTGGGCGGGTTGGAAAAGGCTGCCCAGGGCTGTTGGCAGGTGACATAGGATTGCACACTGAGTAGAGCTAGCCTGGTTGAGAAGCGAGGTCAGGACATTTCAGGCAGATGGAGCAGCATGTGCAAAGACAGGAGAGAAGAAGTCCCATTCGGGGTCCTATGAGTGGGCTGGTGTGGTGAACTAGGTTATCGTTTGCATTTCTACACCCTGATGAACTCAGCCATGGCCATGGGACTTACTTGGCCAAGGACATTTCAGCAGCAGTGGCACCCATGTCATTTCCAGACAGAAATGCATGGTTCAAGAGCCAGAGTCCTCTTTTCCCTTCCTCTGCAATAGTGGCAGCATTTGGCAAGACACAGCTCCCCTCGGCCTGGATCCCCGACTGGCCATACTGAACAAAGGCCCACACTGGGGGCCATATAAGGTGAGCAAGCAATGAATTTGGTGCTCATTTGTTGCTACAGCGTAACCCAACCTGTCCTAACCGATACCACTGGCGTGGCTGCAACAGAGGCTTGTCCCAGGGAATGGCAGGAGGTAAGCCTGCGTGTGTGTGCAGCCAGCCGGTTCCCCTACTGTCCCTTCCCCAGATGCCTTAGCTCTGTCTCCTGGAACACACCTGCTCTCGTCTGAGCTCAGAAGCTAAGCAGGGTTGGGCCTGGTTAGTAGTTGGGTGGGAGATAGCAGCACAGGCTACTGTTAAGTGGGTTGGAATCCCAGCTCTGCAATGGGATCCCACCTGTGACCTTGGGCAGTTTAGTTAATCCCTTGGAGCCTAATTTTATCTATCTATAAATTGATAATAATAAAAGTAATATTATCTACTTCACAGGGCTGTTACGTTTCCTGAATGAATAAATGCTGAAACTTTCCTATCCCCAATTGTGACACTTGAGCCACCTGTTCCCAGTTTACCTGAGTGCTTATTTAAAATGCAAATTCCCCCACCCTCACCCCAGGCCTACGGAAGCAGAACCTCTGCACATGGACCCAGAAATCTGCGCTTACAGAGAGCATTCTGGTGGTCTTTTGCATGCCGAAGTGAAAGAACCGCTGCCCTCAGGTTTGATTGACAATCAAACATCCACAAGGAGGCTGGAACGTCACACGGAGGCTGGAACGTCATACGGAGGCTGGCTTTGTCTAAGGCAGGCCAGGTGGATGTAGCGTCTCAGGTAAAAGCCCAAGGCCCCAATGCCGGGCATTATGTAGAGATCAGACAACCGCACTTGGAGCCGGCTCGGTTTGTAAAACTCTGGCATCAATCAGCCCTCTGCAGCCGGCCTAGGTCAGCGGCTGAATGTTTTATGAGGTGTTCTCTGAGGGAAAGCCTTTGACAATGGCTCCATTCCCACCCTTGCCCACCCTAGTCCTGGCTTGATGAAGCTACCTCCCGAGAATATGAAACCTGTCCCTCTTCCTTCAGGACAAGGCTGATTCTTATGAGAACTTAGACTCTAGAAGATTCATGCCCTAGAGATGGCTGCAAAACTAACCCCGGTAAGTAGCCTGCTGGGCACATAGAGCTGCCCAAAGGCCTCAGAGGAGAAGATGCTTTAAGCTATTAATGCTTGTACTACTGCACAGACCAGTCCCAGCTGTTCTCCTTGCCCAAAGCTTCCTCCCAACTCATGCCACCGCCATGTGACTCTTCCTAAGCACTGCTCCAAATCCTACACGTGCTCAAGAACACACAGTGGCTCCCTGTGGCTTCCCACCCATGGAATCAGGTCTCTCATTCTTGCTCTGGCTTTCAGACACCCCAAGCTATGCTGCACCTTGCCCCTCCCAGTCCTTTATGTCACTCCTTTCCCAGACTACCAAGTTCTCACTTCTCTTCCTGGTCCCCGTGCCTTACCTGGGAGAGGGGTTCAGGCCAATCTCCTGTAACAGATGCTGCTGGTGTCCTACCTAGGCCTCCTTCACCATCCCCTGAAACAAGGTACAAAAGGCTGGCCCTCTTGCCTTAACAGAGTCCAAATCCGTGGTGCCATCTGTACCCCAGAGCTGCCCTGTGGGATCAGGCTGAGGTCATCCCGCAGCTGAACCTCATCCTTGCTTGGCTCCTTCCCTTGTCCTATCCTGTTTGACCTGCATCCTCACAGACCTTTGTCTCCAGAGAGAACACCCTCATAAATCTCTTGCTCACAAGTCCCTGTCTCTGGTTTGCTCCCAGGAAGCCTGATCTAAGACGCCCCTGTCACTCGGGAAATTACCTTGTGGCAGTGGTAGCCTCCCCTACACATCCGGGCAGGCTACCCCAGAGGTCACAGAACAGAGAGGTTCACAGAAAAAATTAAGTGCTTGAATTGCACTGCTCATTTAATCAATTTAAAACACACAGTGAGAAGCAAGGGCAAAGGGATGGGACAGGTGCAAGCAGGTAGAAGGACCACCTACCTGGAGCCTTGGTTACATAACATTCAGATAGCTGTTGTCTCTCTGCCACATCAGCCTTCCCTCCTGGTGGTGTGTTTACAAAGGTCAGAGTTGGGGGTGAGCCAAAGGGAACAGTTGGACCGTGGTTCCTGGAATCGACACCCAAACTGACTATATTGGGGCAGGTACACCTGGTCACACTACGGCACTGGGTTAATCTGCAGAGCAGCTGTGGGTTTTCTCTATGTTTCTTGGACATAACGAGTGTCACCACTGGGTGGCCAATTTAGGAATGACATTGCTTCAACCTGGAGAAGATATGATCTATGCCTTATAAATATTTAAGGTTTATTCAGTCTTTTTATCCCTCTGTCTAGAAGTAACATTCTCATTTCTTTCATCATTTTATCTATACTCAACATATAAATGCCATTTATTCTGTGTCTATCTCATAAGCTACTTCTATACTTAATTTCTCTCATTTTCTATAGTAGAATCCAATATTCTTAAATAATACAGCAAACACAAGACACTTCCCTTTTCCAGAATTACCATCTCCTCCCCAGAACTCTTTGTGTCACCCTTAATATAAAGCCACATTAGTTAGTAGCACAAGTAGGAATCAGCCAGGATTTGAGCGTTGGTCTGTCTGGCTCCGAATCTGACGCATGCTCCACTGTGCCATGCAATGTGCTTTTCGGGAACACGGCTTGTCTCCCCAGCAGATGGTAGGGATAGCAACCGTCTTTTTTATCTCTGTATTTCATGCCACTTGTCTCTCTCGACCCACGGTGCTTGCCCACGGTGGGCCCTCTAATGACGCCTGTGCGGTTCGACTGAGCCCATTAGCACTGAAGAAGGATCAGAGCCAGCTGCTGTCTCCTGCTTCACCATCACTTGACTTAAATAAGCAGAGGACAGAAACAGGCTTCCTCCTTCAGCAAAGCTCTGAACTAGGCCTGTACTAAATCCTGGTTTGCATTTGCCAGGGGCCACATTCAGTCTGTGAACACCAGGGTTCTGATCTCTCTCCAGATTTGAGAAAGCTAAATCCTGCCCCCAAGTGACTATAAAACCATGAGCCTATGTCCCCTTCCACCCGGTCCACCCATCACAGCACTAAAGCTGAGCTTTTATAAGTGAAATGTGCTTGCCAAATTCCCAGAATAGCTGCAACAGGAAATTGAAAAGCAAGATAAAAGTGTAACCCTGTACTATACCCTTAATTGTGGAAGGGAGGGGTCGGTACAGTCATCATTTCCAACCCACACACAAGTCACTGGGGACGGGATTTGAGAAGGACTCCCCTGCTCTACTTACCTCCTCCCACTCTCAAAAGGCACAGGGTCTTTGTTCTAGACTTTCTGCACTATTCCACACAGTCACCCCTTCCCAGTTACCAGGGAGACCTCTCCCCCGTTTGGGCCCTTTCTCTTATTTTCTCTATCACTTAAGATGATGACAGTGGTGGTGGTGATAATGACAGCCGCTAACACGTACTGAGTCACAGGTGGGTTCCTGAGAGTGGGCTCTGAGACCAGCACGTAGGTTACACTGTTGGGATCAACACCTACAGAAAGAGAAAGAAAAGAGGCAGGATTAGGCAGAGGGAGAAGTTGGCCTAAGATGGAAGCCCATCCGCCCCATGGAGAGCTCTAGAACTGAACTGAGGTAAGAAGTCCAGGTTCTCATAGTTCCTCATAGATTAGTCATTGGACACAGACTCCTAGAAAGAGGCCATGACCTTGGGCACTGTGTTTTGTTCTCTCTGCCCTTGGCCATGTGTTGGCTTTGTCCTCGGGATGGCACCTGGGGCTGTGTGCAGCTGTATCCACACCAGGAAGGGAGAAAAATTCACTTCTGTATCCATCGGAAGACTCAAGTTTCACACTTCACAGCCTGAACCAATCACGGAGGCAAAAGGATTGACACTATGATGACTGGCTGAGGACAGTTAAAAACTCCCTATTCCATCCAAAAGAAGAATTGGGGTGCTGTTAGGAAATGGGGATAAGAGGAATAGACACTGAGCAGGTAACCAGTGAAAGTCCACTACACTCTTCATCCCTGGGGCCTCTAAGCCCTTGAAGCCCTTCCCTCCCCTCCCCAGGGTCTGGCTTCCTCTTCTCATCCCCTGCCTAAACACTCACTATTCACCTCCACTCTGCGGCCGGGGGTTTGGAGAAGTGGGTTACCCTCAGACTCTGGGGCAAGATACGGGCAACAAGGAGAAAGCAGCCCCACTGAGAGTGGGGTGGGGTATGTATGAAATAATCGGATTCTTTATGCAATTAGATTAACCTCCTTGCATGGCCTCAGCTAAGCCCCCTTTGGCCACACTTTGTGAAACATGCCTCCACTTCCACGCCAGCCATGCTCTCTACCCTTCTTCTGCTATATTTTCTTCACAACCTATCTCTATCTGGATTGATATTTTTGTTATGTTAATTTATGAGTTTGATGTCTCTTTTCTTCACTGGAATGGATGTTCCATAAGAGCAGCTACCCTATTTCAGTCAGCACTGAGTTGTTGACACCTACGGCAGGGCCTACCACATAATAGGGGCTCAGCAAACATTTGTTGGATGGATGGATGGATGGATGGATGGACGGACAGACAACCATCTCCACTGTGTTGCTGTAGGAACAGGCTCGGTCTCCTCCTCCACCTTGAGCGACATTACCAAGATCTCCTTCTATCATCTTCTGTTTTAATATGACAGGCCCCAAGAACGCAGCTAGAGAAAGACAAGAGGGGAAACGCCACCTTACTTCAAAGAAATCACAGACTGTCCTCATGCCCTGGAGAACATCTGGGCCACAGATACTGGTCATGTCCAGGTGGGCCCCAGTTTTAGGGGAGACAAATCAATGAAACCATTTTGTCTATACACAAGTGTGAAATGTCAGATGTTGACAACAATCCTTTTCCGTTCTTAATAATCATTAAGTTTATAAAAATTGCATGTGCATTACAAGGTCTGCAATGGCTGACTCACCTTGGTTGATGTTTAATTAAGGCTGTCTTAGCCAGCACGTGTTCCCTTTGTTCACCGCTTCTTCAGCCACAAAATGAGGAGAATAATTCTATCATTTCTCACAAAGTGATTTGGGAGCACAAAGAAGAAAAGAATAAAAGAATTTGGGCTGGGCGCAGGGGCTCACACCTGTAATTCTAGCACTCGGGGAGGCCAAGGCAGGAATATTGCTTGAGGTCAGGAGTTCCGGACCAGCCTGAGCAAGAGTGAGACCCTGTCTCTACCAAAAATAGAAAAAAATTAGCTGGGCATGGTGGCATGCACCTGTAGTCCCAGCTACTCTGGAGGTTGAGGCAGGAGGATTGCTTGAGCCAGGAGTTTGAGGTTGCAGTGAACTATGATGGCACCACTGCACTCTAGCCAGGGTGACAAAGTGAGACTCTGTTTCAAAAAACAAAAAAAGAATTTGAAGCCAATCTGCCTGGGTTCGAATCCCAGCTCCACCTCTTAGTTGCTTGATCTTTCCATGGCTCCATTTCTTCATCCATAAAGTGAGGATACTAGTACTAGTTACTGCACAGAGTTTTTATTAAGATGAATGAGTGATTTTATGTAAAACAGTGAAAGGAATGTCTGGCTCATAATGTCTGGCTAAAGCACTAAGTAAGTGTCGTCTCTTGGAATGCCTTGTCTTTGGTGTGGAAGAAATCAGGCATCTTGCAAGTCTCCCTCACTTACACAACCCACGTGCCTACACACAACACACATACCCTAGACACATGCAGCAAACATCCACAACCCAAGCAACATATAACACACACAACAAAACATACACAACACACATATAGACATAACACAGCCAACCATTGTCTCATACTTTGTGTCCTTTGTGGTTTCATTCCATTTTAAAGCCAAATCCCTGCTAACACACACTTCTGATGCTCATTGCTCTTCCCCACTGTATGTCATTGTGGCATCATGCAATATCATGATAAAGCAATTTACTAATTGCACATTCCAATTGCTCTCAGGGCTTAATATCCATTCCTAATTTTGCTTCATAAGCTTCTTAGCAATAGTGTCTTCTCCAACACAGTGTGGTATTCAAGGCCAGAGCTTTGGAGTCGGATAGACATGGGTTCAGATCCTGACATTGTTACTTACCAGCTGTGTGACTTGGGTAAGCTGCTAAACTTTTCTAGCTGTAAAATTATTCTCTTTTTATAGGCAGGAAACAAAGAACCAGAAAGACCAAATTAGTAAACCTGAGTTTCATATCGTTATCTATAAAAAAGATTCACCTTGCATGGTTCTTAGAAGGAATGAAAAGATAAGGTATATATTGCATTTAAATTAGTGCTTGGCATATGCTAATATATGCTAACAAATATACATTCAGTAAGCGGTGGTAGTGATAAATGGCTTATTTCTTTAAATGGAAAAAAAAAGTTGCCTCGAGTAAATTGTTGACAGTTAATGGGACTCTCTGATGGCGATTTGGGTTCCACTCATGCGTTCGGGTTCCAGATCCCATAAACTCGACCCAGCACTGTGTTGTAACTGCACCATTTCCCTTCAGGAAATTTGAGAGGTGATGTTTTGACATTATTTCATTTTGTTTCATTTCCTCCTGATGGGTGGGCTTAACCTGTTTCTCAATTTCGGCAGAGCAAAAGGGAGAAGTATTCTAAATTGCCATGACAGCCCAAGTTGGTCTTACCTTCTGGCCCCTGAGTGTGAGCCCAAAATCGTCTCCTACTTTCCTATGATATTTGGGCATTTTCCAATTCCTCTGAGTGCCGGATGTAACTCCTTCCTTAGTTTCCTTCAAAACTCTCCCTTTCTGCTTTCAATTTGCCCCTTGGCATTGGGTTACCTTAACAATAAATTTTGAAATAATATTTTAATCACATTTCACATTCTTACGGTGCACTTCTGTTCACTAAGTGCTTTCATATCCATTCTTCACAACTGGCTGTAAGGAAGGAATCCTAAGTCCCACTCAGTGGATGACACAGCTGAGGCTCAGAGGTGAACCCACATGTCCCAGGTGTCAGCCTTCAAGCAGATGCCACTGTCTCCTAGTACAACAGGAAGACAGTCGCTGTAGTATCGACAAACACTTGCTTTGTACTGTGGTAAAATATACATAGCATAAAGTTTACCTTTTAAACCTTTTTAAGTGTATAGTACAGTGGCATTAAGTACATTCACATCATGCAACCATCACCACTGTCCACCCCCAGAACTGTTCATCTTCCCAGACTGAAACTCCACACTCATTAAGCAATAACTGCCCATTTTCCCCTCCCTCCAGCCCCTGGCAACCACCATTCTACTTTCTGTCCCTGTGAAGGTGACTACTCTAGGATCCTCACGTAGGTGGAATCCTACAATATTTGTCCTTCTGTGAGACAGACACTTTTGCAGCAAGATTTCTGGGGGAAGGTATCAAGAGTCCTTCCTCCACGGGATTTATTTTGGCTGACCTTGCACGTTGGCCAGGAAGGGTTTCTATTCTTCATCCTAAAGTAACTTGCCATCGTGGACATGACCACCGTTCAGCACAGAGTTGGACTTTGATAGGATAAGCCCTGCGAAGCAGTGTTTTCTAACATTTTGTTTGACACTGAACATTGTTCATCCCTCTTGTGTTCCAGGCAATGACTCGAATTGTGGTCATCAGAGGGGAAAAAAGCTCCTGGAGAAGAATATAAAGTATTTTTACATCCCGCCTCTGAGGTTCCCAGAGCCCCTCTCCTCCATTGGCCTCTGTGTGTGTGTGTGTGTGTGTGTGTGTGTGTGCATGCACGCATCCAGTTTCTTGGCTTTTTTTGTTTCAAAGAATTTTGTGATCCACTTCAATTCGTCTTTTGCCCAGAAAACCAACACAGCTGCAAATCCTTTCTGCTGGGAAAGCCTTCCAGCCTTTCCAGGGAGCACTTAGCAGGGTCAGTGGCCACTTCCCTTCCTCTCAGGCTGTGGCCCTCTCCTAGCCCGCTGCCCCCCAGGCCGCCTGCCCAGCTCCTGAGAGGAGGCGCCACTCTCTGGAAGTGGCTGAGCCTTCTCTGTGGGTTTCTATTACTTGGAGAAGTACAGGCTCCCCTGGGAACCCCGGCTTCCCTCCTCGGGCTTCACCCCCTCAGAAAACTGGCTCTCCTGCCTGGTAAACAGCTGTCACCATGGCAACAGCCTGGCCTGCAGCCGGATGACGCCAGGCCTGACTCCCCTCCCAGCCTCACCCAAGTCTGTTTGTTTGGGTTCCAGCTGCTTTTGTTGGGCTTTGTTTTGCTTGTCAGTTTGAAGCAGCTCTTTTGCTGATTGGCTGCCGGGGGCTGAGCTCAGAAGTCCTGGGATACCGGGAAGTCAGCTCCCTGCCTGGGCAGGAATTTCCTGGCACTTCAGGGTATTTCCCCATCACAGTAACAAGATCTAGGAGAGCCCAGTTTGATGAACACATCCTTGCCCTTCAGGCAAGGCAGAGCCCACAGAAAGACCAGGCATCAGATAATCCGCCAATGCTCTCATGCCCAGCCCCACTTCAATCAAGAGCCCTGTTACTAACTACATCTTGTTGGCCTGGAGGATGCTACGCTCATGACTAAAGGTCAGCCTGTTATTTGAAAAAACTAAAGGAGCGATACGACCTGTCAAGAGAATAGTCCAGCTGCGTAGAAACATCAAAAATAAATGAATGGGCCAGGCTCGGTGGCTCACGCCTATAATCCTAGAACTCCAGGAAGTGGAGGCAGGAGGATCGCTTGAGGCCAGGAGTTTGAGACCAGCCTGAGCAAGAGCAAGACCCCATCTCCACAAAAAATAGGAAAAATTAGGCCAGGC
>NW_012150840.1:15207846-15273982 GCF_000956105.1 Propithecus coquereli | reverse complement strand
AGTTTGAGACCAGCCTGAGCAAGAGCAAGACCCCAAAAAAAAAAAAAAAAAATAGAAAAATTAGCTGGGCATCGTGGCACTCACCTGTAGTCCCAGCTACTTGGAAGGCTGGGACAAGAGGATCTCTCCAGCCCAGGAGTTCAAGACTGCAGTAAGCTATGATCACACTGCACTCTAACATAGGCTAGGAAGAAAAAGAAACAGTTCTGTGGATTTTGAGGAAGAGTGAATGTGGTGACAGACATCCAAGTGAGTTTTCACATCAACATTTAGGGTGGTTTTGCTTAGATTATCTGGATAACCGTAGAAGCCAGAATCGGGAATGTTGTTTGTGACTATTTTGAAAACATGGCTTCTAGCCTTTTGTTATTTTATCAGGTTTTTACCTCCCGATTAATCCATTTTAATAACTTGCTTGGTCCCCAGGGCTCCTGAGTTTACCCCAGATCCTTCACTCTGAGATATAAAAGGTGCTTCTTGTTCAGTGCCCTTTGAAGTTGGGTGAAGGTGGCCTCAGTTCCTCATCTGTAAAATGGGAACAATAATGTCAACCGGCCAGACTGGGAAGGACTTAGCTCAGTTTGGGCACTTACTGAGTGACTATTATCATCATTAACTCCCACCTGTGCCTTTTTTTCTGATGCTCCAGATGCTTTTTATAAGCATCACATCATTGACTCATTTAGCAAATATTTACTAAGCCCCCTCAGTGTGCCAGGCACTGTGCTAGACACTAGAGATAAAATGATTAAAAAAATAAAACAGTCCCTGCCCTTTGGTAGTCTCTAGACTGGGAAGCGAGATTGACATTAGTCAACTAACCACAGAAAATGTGAAATTACATGTGTGTCACGTGAGTGAAGTCATCTCAGACCCTCCAGACAAGCCTATCCCTTAGCTGAACACCACGGAGGACCTCAGTCATTGCCGGAGTGAGCTGAAGAATTTCCCGGCCAAGTCCTGTCTGAGTCCCTGACCCACAAAATCATAAGATACAAGAAATTGGTTGCTGCTTTTAAGCCCCCAAAAATAAAAATAAGTACATCTATAGTAAGTACCTGAAACATTAAAACACCATAAGATTGAGGAAATAAACTACATTTTAGTCCCTTTTCCTTGTTTGGAAACCAGAGTTAAGGAAGGTTTAAATATAAGAATGGAATGATTTGCCCCCTAAATCCTAAAGCCTAAAACAAGCGCGGGAATGCCTATTCTCAATGCGCAATCCTGCAGAAAGATCCCTGTGGTTCCTTGTATCAAACCTCGTTTTGCTGAAGAGCGCCCTCTTCTGGCTGCGGGCCCCTTCTCCAGCCACCGGGCCTCCTACTGCAGCTTTGGAGGGGTTTGTAGGATACAGTGTCCTTTCCTTCCTCAAACCTGTACTGCGCCCTCAGGCCCCCGGGATTGAGGTTCAATCAGACACGGCCTCCCCACCCTATGGGGCTGAACATCCTGACGTCTCTGAGATTGGAGGGCAAGCATGGTAACCACCATCGGGTAGTTAGAGAACTGAGACATGGAGGACAGATGAAACTTTGCTGTTATTGATGATGTAGGACTAGATTTTAGGGTTAAAGGAGACAAAGAGCTTCCATTGAACATTGGATTGGGCCCAAGTTCCTCACTCTTTGTAACCACGCCCAGCCTGTGGCCCTCTGCTTCCTATCCTTGGGTCCCCTCCAGCTTGGGAAGTCACCCCATGATGCTCTCAATATGCCATTCTTTTGGGTTTTTGGTTTTTTGTGGTTTTTTTTGTTTTTTTTGTTTTTGTTTTTTTGAGACAGGGTCTCACTTTGTTGCCTGGGCATGAGGGCACTGGCATGATCATAGCTCACAGCAACCTCAAATGCCTGGGCTCAAGCGATCCTCCTGCCTCAGCCTCCCAAGTACCTGGGACTGCAGACATGCACCACCACACCCAGCTAATTCTCCTATTTTTTTGTAGAGATGGTTTCTCACTATGTTGCTCAGGCTGGTCCTGACCTCACCTCAAACAATCCTCCCGCCCCGCCTCCCAGAGTGCTAGGATTACAGGTGTCAGCCACCTCACCCAGCCTAAATATGCCATTCTTATTCCCACCTCTGCGCCTCCCAAGTGCCTTTCCCTCTGTAGTCACTCTTTCTCCAAAGCCTGCCTCCAGTTTCCCTCTTCCCTAAAACCAGGAAGCCCTCCCTGACATCTCGCTCCCAGGTAGCCCTGACCCTGTGGACTGTAGCATGCGTTTGGAAAGATATTAACATATCCAGGAAGGCACCTAATTGTATACCCTGTCTCATGCAGGGCATGGCCCTTGAAGGGGATCAGACAGGCTGGGGGTTCAAATTTCAGCTCTGCCACCTACTAGACATGTAATAGGAGGAAAGTGATGTCACCTTCTCAGCTCGTTTTCTTATCGGTACAATGTGAGTAATAGTTCCTCCCTAACGGGGCTGTTCTGAAGCTTAAATAATATGTTCGAAGCACTTGGCACATAGTAAACATTCAGCACATTATGTGTAACTCATTTAACATGGGCAATGTGGTCACCTGCTTAAAAAGCAATATAGTCCTTGAAGCCTCTAATACAATGTTGGGCACAAGAATAGTCAAAATCATAGAGACAGAAAGTAGAATGGTGGTTGCCAGGGGCTGGGGAGAGGAGAGAATAGGAAGTTATTATTTAATGGGTAAAGAGTTTCAGTTTTACAAGGTAGAGTTCTAGAAACAGAGGGTGGTATGGCGGTGACAGTCACACAACGTCTTGAATGTATTCGATGCCACTGAGCTGTACACTTAAAAATGGTTAAGATGGTAAACTTCATGTTGTGTGTATTTTACCACAATTTTTAAAAGTTGGAAAAAAGAACATGTGGGAACCTGAATAAACTAATGCCAATTAAATATATGCATAATTTTAAATTAATTTTTATAGAGAAAGGGGCTCACAAAGGCAAGAGTGCCTTGGGCCCACGAAAGTCATAATGTGCCCTGACGAAGAAAGGCTTCTGCCATTAAAAAAAAAAAAAAAAAGCAAATGGGAAAACCAACATCAGTGGCGAAAGGAAAAGAAAACTGCTTATCAGAGCGTATAGGGTTCCTCGCAATCGTCACATCCTTCTGTTCTGGGAATTCCTTTCACCTCAGGATGCCAGGGAGCTTTTCAAGAGTGTATTATTAAGAGTAAACTTCCGAATGCTATCAGAATCTATGTGCCTGTCTGTTTTTAGCAGAAGATCTTGTTCCCCCAAAATTGTGTGTGTTTAAAATTCATGCAAGCTGTCTTCATCTAGTTGGTCAAAGGTTGTCATATCCCTTAGTGGCCGACAGGGGGCGCGGCAACTCAACCTTAAGTGTGGAAATCCCAGTGGGAGCAGAACACAGATGCTGCAGCCAGTGTGGTCCTGGGACCAATAGCATAGGCATCACCCGGGAGCTTTAGAGAGACAGGATCTCCAACCCTTCCCCAGACCTCCTGTCTCAGAATTTGGATGTTAAGAAGATCCCCTGCGTAATTATTCACACATTAAAGTTTGAGAAACACGGGTTGAACGTGTTTCGTCTTAGAAAAGGCAGCTGCTTCCCCAGGGGAAAGGTGCACGGGAGAGGAGCTGGCCAAGGCATCCCTCAAAGCCCCCAAAGGTCCTGTTCCTTAAAACAAGCAGCCAGCATCAATCAAGATGGAATTGAAGCCACAGGAGGGAGTATAAAGGCATTTTGCACGTCACAGATGAATTGGCATAGTCTTTCTCCATTTCAATGAATGCTTGTTGAGCACCTACTATGTGCTGTGCATCATATAATACACAATAGTGAGCAAAAAACAGACCCTGTCCCTGCCCTCATGGAGCGTTTAGCCTATTGGGGACATCACAGGTGCATAATCCCACAAGCACACATAACTATAAACCTTGACCTTCTATGCAGGTTCAGAGAGAGGGCCATGAGAGAGTCAAGGAAGAGGGACAAGGACAGGGTTTATACGGAATGGTCAGGGAAGGTTTCTGAGAGGAAGTGAGATTTAGGCTCAAGATCTGAAAGATGCGTGGGAGTTAGCCAGGAATAGAGTTCCCAGTGGCGGGAACAGAATGCACAAAGGTCACACGACAGGAAGGAACGACGTGCACGCTCAAGGAACTCAGAGACTATGGAGTGATGCAAGATGTGGCTGAGAAGGCAGGAGGGGGCAGCCTCATGGAGGCCAGGGACAAGAGGACACAAGCTCACCTCGGACCTTATAGAGGTGGCCTCTCGGGCCCCAAAGTGACTGGTGCATGGTTCTGTTTCCCAGGGTCCCCGTTCCAAATGGCCCATCTGGAAGTCTCACCTCTGTCCATAGTGTTCCCATTCTCCCCCAAAGCCCTCTGTCCCCTCTACTAATCCTCTCTTCCTCCGCCCCCATCACCATCTGCCCATTCTCCAGTGCTCTAGTGCTCTAGTGCTCATCCCCTCCCAACTTCCCCTCTCCAGCATCTGCCCATTCGCCATTTCAACTGCTCCCAACTTTCCCGGGAAACTGGACCTCCAATCTCCAAGCCAGCTTCTTCCCCTGAAAACAAGACAATCTGTGAATCAGAAACAACCACCATTTATTGAGTGGTCACCATGTGCTGGGCTAGGCACGACTTCACACAGTTTTTTTATCCAATCCTCACAACAATCTTATTAGATAGCTATCATTCCAGTTTCACAGTTGAGGAAATTGAAGTGTAAAGAGGGTAATTTCCTTAACGCAGTTAGAAACTGGATGAGCCAATACTTCCTTCCTATTTGACAACAGGGCCCGCACACCACACTGTTTGACAGCGTACTGACTACCTGGCTACATTTCAAAGGCCTTAAAAATGAACACTCCCTCTGGCCCACTTCTAAAAAAGTAATCTTAGATGTGCACAGAAATTTAGCCACAAAGATATTTGCAGCATGTCTATAAATAACAAAAAAAATAAGAAACAACCCAAAGGTCTGACAATATAGGATTTCTTTTTAATCTTTTTCCCCCCTCCTATTTTTCTGCTACGACAGTACAGGATTGGTTAAATTGTGGGATGTTTATAACTAAGGACTAACTATTACAGTAATCATGTAGGAAAATATTTGATGTCCATGACCTACCATGTAGAAAAAACAGATTACAAAATAATATTATGGCATGGTCCTACTTTTGCAAAAACACTTTAAAGTATAAAACTGAAGTGTGTTTTGCAAAGGTAAAATAAAATACGTTGACACTGGTTATTTCTGTGATGGGATTACAGTCAACTTTTATTTTCTCTCTCTTTTTTTTAACTGAATTTTCAAAGGTTTTTACCAACAGCATCTATTTCTTTTGGGAAGAGGCGACGGAGAAAAAAAAAACAACTGTAAGAAGGTGTTTGAAACTTCCCATTTATTATGTTATCTATTTAAAAAAAAACATACTGCTCTGCTGAGAACATTTTAAAAATATTTTTTCTTATGATAAAAGCAGTATGTACTTGCCAACAACAAAAAAATCAGAAAGTACAGACAAGTAAAAAGAAAAAAATAAACACGCATTCCCTCCTCCCCAGGGACAACCTATTAGCACCTTCGTGACTCTTCATACACTATGTTTTTTTACAAGATAATTTCTACCTTCGAGTTCTGCTCCAGGGGCTACCCATTAGGGCCCACCCTGTCACCATCACTGGAAATAGGAGTTTGGAAGGAGGTTTATAGAACCTTCGTGATCCCCAAACAATTCCTAAGGTGGATTGTCGAGGCCTCAGACCATGTTTGGGATCCCCGAATAACAGCCAGTGGTAATAGTGGTGGATCCCTACCCCTGACCTGTTTGGGAACACGAAACTCCTCGTGTGTCACAGGGAACAAGAGCTGTCAAGTGTGAGGCCCATAATAGTGATTCCCAACATGTTTGGGATTGCAACACCCTACCATTGTTTGATTTTACAACCCGCCTTCCTACTTCAAAAAGAACTTGGAGGAATACACACAGCATTTGCATATTCCGTTTGGTATTTTTCCACACATGTAGTTGAAGGGAATCAAGATTAATTCGGTTTTAAGACTATCATAACCCTCCTTCCCCCCACCCCTCAGATAATTGCTGGCAATCAGTCTGGGATGTCCTCAGTCAGGGCTGGGAATGGCAGGTTTGAGGAGCTGTGTGGGCGGGTTCTGCCGTAAGGGAGGCCACCCCAGGCCTGGGAGTCCACCTCCAGCAGCAGATATTTCGGGGCTATTCCCACACTCCCCCTGCCCCTCAACCCCACACACACACACACTCAGCAACAAGAGGTTTCCAAGGCCCACCCACCCACAGCCTCCCTACTAAAGTCCCCCCTCCTGGGAAGGAGAACAGGAGGGGCCTTCAGCTCCTGGCATCCAGCCCCACTGGGTCCACACCCTCTGCACAGCCCTCGAGCAGAAAATGTTCCTAAAGCCAATGTGCAAGTCAGACCATTCCTGGCTCCTTCAGACGTTGTGATAACTACTCACCACCCAGAACTGGGACCCCCTCCCCACCAAGCTCCAGAAGTTGAGCTGGCCTCATTGCTATTCAATAGTTCAAACTTTCCTGAAACTTCAAAGATTCTGGAACACACTCTCCTTTATACGTGGCTCCTCTCAGCCATAGTAATAACCATAGCTTCCATTTATTAAGCTTCTTATGTGCCAGGCACTTTACAAACACGAAACACTCTCGATAGTCTTTGAGGTAGGCACAATTATCCCCACTTCACTGATAAGAAAACTGAGTCTCCAAGAAGTCGAGTAATCTACACAAGGTCACACAGCTACTCACAGAGAGAGGAGTCAACCCAGACCTGCCTGACCCCAAAGCTTATGCACTGACCTGAAAGTGGGTACAGAAGGGAACCAAGAGATCATATAATCTTCTCCATTCCATTCACAAGATAGTTAGGCTGGGAAATCCCTTATAAACAGTTATATAGCACTCACGGTGTGCCAGGCGCTGTCCTAGCACTCTGCAAATACCAGCTCAGTTCATCCTCATTGTATCACTATGAGATGGGTACTTATTTGAACAGTGGAGAAACTGAGGCACAGAGAGGAGAGTGAACTTGCCCAAGGCCACACAGCCAGTGGTGGAGTCTGGGTGCGAAGCTGACTCTAGAGCCTGTGCTGCCTCTCCCATCCCAGGGGCAGAGGCTCTTCCCGTCCTAACTTGCTGTCCTTTGACCTTGCCACGACAACACCACCCTCCTCATCATTCTGAGAGTCCACTTAAAACTTCAAACTTCCTCATCCCACTCTGGGTGGTGTTGGTGTTCTCTTGTGAAATTGCTTTGTGAAACTACTTATTGTGCAAGGCCATATTTGATTAGATCACCATCTAGATTCCCCCAAAGAACTAAGAGTTCTGGAAGGTTTATTGAAGCAAAGGTTTAGGGTTGTTTCTGTAGAAATTATTAATCAATTAATTTGTTAATAAACAAGGACTTTTTAAGAGCAGTTTTTTGTCCCTAGCCCTGTTCTGGGCACTATGGGGTCTGTGGACACCAAAGACACAGAAAATATAGCCCCCACCCTCAAGGAAATAACAGCAAAGAAGACGCCATGTGAGCGTACACTGGGTCTGTGTACAGCTGTATTTCAAAAGATGTATAGGAGAGGAGAGTCAGAAAAGTCGTTATGAAGGAGGTGGAATTTGAAATAGGATTTGAAAGAAGGGGTAGCGTTTGGAGAGCAGGAAGGAAAAGAGCAGTCTTAGCAAGAGAAACAACAGATGTGTTTTCTGCATCCCAACCGACCAGATCCTCAGAAATAAACCAAAGAGAGAAAAAGCTGGAATGGTTTGTGTGTTTTGTTTTGGTTTGGGTTTTTTTCCGCCAAGTTTTGCTATTTGCATCAGAGCGAACAACGAAAATCTCTTCCCCTAGCCGGCACCACCATGACGATGCTTCTGGAATTGGAGACGGGCGCGCTGCCTCACGCGTCCCGCAGGTGGCAGAGCTGCTGCTCTGGTGCTACAGCTCCGAGAACAGGGAGGAAGGGGAGCGACCAGACCCTCCCTCCACGCATCCCGGTGGCACGGCGGGAGGGGAGTTGGTGGGCACCAGCCCTCTCGGCCCGAGCTGCCTTCATATCCAGCCTAGAAGTCAGGCAAGAAATAGAGTGTAAGAGGAAGTCGGGTGAGACTGAAAGGGGAAAAAGAGAGAAGCATTGAGGAGGCGCTGCCCCTCAGCAGCCAACCTCAGTGTGCCAGGAAAAGACCTTCCGAACTGCAGGAAAGGGGCTTCTGCGGATGTAGGCTACTTATGCCTTCTGCTGTAGTCCTGGCTGAGAAAAGTTTAACGCAAGCCTTGGGTACCCTGAAAAAGTGACCAGCTGCTTGTCTGAGACTGGTTTCAGGACAGCCAGCTCCTGTTCTCCGGACGAGGGTAGCCATTCCAGCCACCGAGGAGGAATGCTAGTGGCATTGGGAGTACACACCTCTTGGCCATCCCCCCAGGCCCTGGTGTCGTGCTGTGGGCTGTGTATAGCCGCAGACACATCAGCGGCATCCTTTCAAAGCCCTGAAGGCCTGACTGTATACTCCTCCGGCTGAGCCAGGCAACGGGGTTCTGAAGCCAGGGCTGAGCGCAGGAGGCTAGAAGTGCCCATGTGAAACACTATTTGGAGCCAGGAATCCTATCTTGTATCTGTTTCTGACTAGCTGTGCACGTCTGGATGGGCGAACCAACTTCTCTGAGCCTTAGTTTCCCCATTTGTGAAACAGAGAGGTTAAACTACATGATAGTCTCTGCTATGCCTTCCAGCTCTGGAATTCGGAAAAAGCCAGAGTAATTGGGGGATCTGGGGTGCGGGAGTCGGGGTGGGAGGGTGGTGACAGGCATCTTGAAGGATTAACCCCACGCCTCTCCTCGCAATTGCAATTGCAGTCGGTTCCCCGGCGGTGGCCACTGCGGCACTGCCCGCCCCTCCCCCGCCCTTGTGGCCCGGCGGGACACACCCACGGCTCCCTCAGAGACTTCTGGAATCTGGCTGGATTCCTCCCAGGAATGCTTATTGCCCTTTAGATCTGCAAATCGCTTTACACGAGCAACCCTGCCGTGCGATTGTTAACCATCGCTCTATTCCCTAGCCGGTAAGAGGAATTGCAGGGGTCCGGATTTACGAAGGTGAAATCTGAAGGTACCCTGCCTGGGACTATTACTATTCATACAATGATCAGTTAACTAAAGTTAATTAAGTCCCTAATATGAGCAAGATGCAGAGACACAAACTCAATTACTGTAGGGGTCAGAAGGTAGGGGTCGGCCCTCCCAGAACTTCACTGACATTCCAGTGATGTCGTGGGGAGGGGCAGTTCCTAGGCGAGGTAGATCTCCCCTCACAAGCTTGACGATAGTGCTGCAACCGCGAGGACCACCCCCACAGTTCCTGTTACAGGCCAGGAAAAGAGAAGTGGCCTTCCCAAGGTCACTTATCCCCCGGGGGCAACACTGACCCCTGTGGTCTTCAAAGCTTTCCGCTGTGCCATGGGCGAGAATTTTGAGATCAAGCCTATAAAACATAAGATAGGCTCAGGCGAGGGATGGCACGATTTCCGGGCACAGAATGAGGAAGTCGTGATCCCTGATCACCCACCCGGAACAGAGGAGACAGCCCCAAGTCTCGACTGCAGCCTCGCCGCACAGAGACACGGAATGTTAGACCTGAGCTCATCCATCCGACACCCGCGCCCTCTCTCTGGGTCCCCAGCGCCCCGGCCCCCAGCCTCGGCTCTGGTCTCGGGGAAGGGGCTGGGGGCGCGTGGAACGCAGCCTCCGCCAGCATTCCACGGGGGCGTGGCCAGGGGCCGGGGGCGGGGCGCGGCGGGAGTCCCGCCCCCGCCTCCTCCGGACCCGCGGTGCAGTGGCTGTGCCAAATATGGGCAGAGCGGAAGCGGCGGGCAGACGTCATAGCTCCGGGTGGGGGCAGCGCTGCGGGGCCGGTGACGGGAGGTGCTGACGGCGCCTACGTGTCACCGTGGAAACCAAACAGTAAATAGAGGACTTTCGAGCTCCTGGCACCGCCTGCCCCGGCGACCTGGCCTGGAGCAAAGGGCCGGAAGCTGGGAAGGGCCAGGAGAAACCTTGGCCTGGCAGACGAGGGCAGGGGCGCGGCGAGGGTGCGGAGAGGGCGGAGGAGGGGACACTGAGAGCTCTCCGCAGACATCCCTCTGGGAGGTCCCTGGGAAACCAGCGCACCCTCCGCCCAGGAGCTGCAGGGGCTGGTCAGGAATGGAAAGAGCCCTCCCTTCCTGTCCTTTCTGAAGGCTGCCATCGCCTGCAAGGTTGTTGGAGACACTGGTTTCGCTTTTTTTTTTTCCTTACTAGTGGCTAAGAGTTCAGGCATTGGCGCCACACTGCCTGGGCTCAAATTCCAGCTGTGCCACGCCAGTTGATGATCTTGAGCAGATCACTGTCTTTCGTGCCCCAACTATGTTACCATCTATAAAATAAGGATAATAGGAGGAGTTACGTTAAAGAACAGTTTTGAGGATTTTTTTAAATGAATATATATTTTATATATAATATGCGTGTGTGTATATATGGTGTTTGGAACATTGTCTAGCACATTGCGAGCCCAAATTAGGGCTAGCTGTTTATTTTCATTCGTAGGCAGCATAAGAGAAGCTTACCTGGTATTAGTAGTGCAACTACTGAACCCCACTACTGATACAATATTTTGTTTTCTCTATTCCTTTAGTTCTAAAATAAACGATTTAAAAGGAAATTTCTATTTTAAAGATAGTATTCAAACCTAGTGAAATTATTTCATATATTAACTAAAACGTGCACTTAATCAAATAAAAACATGACAAAACGTTGTATTACCCTACTTCACAGTTTTAAATTTTAAACACAAAAATTCCAAATGCTTATATAGAATAACAAAAGTAATTCAAGTACAGTTTCTATGTCTTCACAGTCACTGTGTTATCTCTGTTTATTTCAAATCTACTGTTTAAACACTGTTATGTACTACGGTAGGAGTTGAAGACAGGCACTGCGCCCAAAAGGATCTCAGATTATTCTGAACCATTACAAACTTACTCTTAAAATGAAGGCATAAGGCTGAGTCCATATGTTGGGGGCTGTCAGAATAACTTCCAAGTAGAATACAATGCTTATTAATGAATAAGAAAAATTTTTAAATTTTTTTATCTTTTTGAGACTGAGTCTCGCTCTGTCGACTCAAGTACAGTGGCGTCATCACAACTCACCCCAACCTCAAACTCCTGGGCTCAAGTGATCCTCCTGCCTCAGCCTGCTGAGTAGCTGGGACTAAAGGCTGGTGCCACCATACCTGGCTAATTTTTTCTATTTTTTTGGTACAGATGGAATCTCACTCTTGCTCAGTCTGGTCTCGAACTCCTGACCTCAAGCAATCCTCCCACCTCAGCCTCCCAGAATGCTAGGATTACAGGCATGAGCCACTTAGCCAGGCCTCTAAATAAGTAATTTTTTAAAGTCAAGCTTACATATACATTATTCAAACTCAATAGTAATCCCAACAACTATTTACAATTTAAAACAATAAAAGATTTTATCAGGATGGAGTATTTTGTCACTGACAACATCTAAAATTGCCAGCTCATGGTGTTCATTAAAAAAAAAAAAAAACTTTTTGGTTTTATTATTACTTTTAAATTCTAAGCAAGTAATGTGACTCTTTATGGATGACAGACCCTAGGATGGTCCCCAACAATTCTTACTTCCTGATATCTTTGTGTAATTCCCTCCCCTTGAGTGCAGATAGAACATTGAGACTTGCCTCTAAGCAATGGAAAATGGAAAGGTGATGGGATGTCACTCCCATAATTATGTCACCAAATATATATATATGTATAATATATATGTATGTGTATATATATAGCTGCATCCTGCTAGCACACACTGGAGAGGTTCTCCTTGCTGGCTTGATGAAGTAAGCAGCCATGTTGAGGAAGCTCATACGGCAGCCTCTGGGCCCTGGGGGTGGTCTCCAGCCAACAGCTAGCAAAAAAACAGGGCCCTTAGTTATACAGCCACAAGGAAATAAAGTCTGCCAACAACTTGAGTGGGCTTGGAGGTGGACTCTTCCCCATTCAAGCGGCTGGCTGGGAACACAGCTCAGCTGACACCTTGATTGCAGCCTTGTGGGACCTTGGACACAACACTGTTCTGTTGGGAAGATGGATGGAGTTCTCTAGATGAACAACTGGCCGTGCCTGGACTCCTGACCTGCAGAAAGTGTGAGTTAAGTAATGGGTGTCATTTTAAGTTGTTCAGTTTGTTAGACAGAAATAAAACAAATACACCCTCAGTGCTGGCACCTGGGACAGACAGTTCGCACCTCCCCGTGCTTGGTATACTTCAGTAGCCCTGCACGCACTGCTCAAGCCTTCTACACTCTACACGAGAACGTCAACTGCAGAGCATGCCCCAGTGTTGCTACCAAAACAACGAGCACCTAAGAATAACATGATGTGAGCCCCTTCGTGCATTTCTGTGGCAGTCATCTGATGTCATCAAAATTTTGAAACTGGAAAGGGAGCTTTGAGATCTTTGAAACCCACCCCAGATATAGCATAGAAAACAGTCTCAGAGTGGTTAGAGTCTTGCCCTAGGTCACAAAGGTACATCTTTAGGGGCAGATTTTAATATTCTAGCCATGTGGTTAAGCACTTTGGGCTTTAGAGTCACAAAAAACTGGGTTCAAATCTCAGATCTGCTACTTACCAGTTGTGTAACCTTGGTCAACCTACTTAACCTTTCCTAACCATTTTCCTCATTTTTAAAATGATGATACTAATAATATCTGCCTCATAGGATTGTTGTGAAGACTAAATGAGAGCATCCATTTGACAAAATAATTATTGTATGCCCATTGTGTGCCAGTTGCTAGAAGTACAATGATTAGCAAAGCAAATACGGTCTTTGATTTGGCATTGCCTGTAAATTTAAAGTTCATGGCACGGTCTGGCACAGGGCAAGCACATGTTAGCCATTGTCAATATTTTATCCTAGGAGCTCCAGGTTTTTATCGCAACCGTTTGCCTCGAGACAAACTCAATAAACTCATATCATAGAACCCCTGTTGTGCAATTCCAACTGCCTACGTGTCCCCTGGATATTCCACAGGCATCCCCCAAACTCACATGTTCAACATGGAACTTACATTTTTACCCCCTGAACCCGCTCTTCTTCCTGTAGTGACAAAGTCATTGGTGGAACCTCGAGCCTCCTTGTGTGTGGAGCCTGGTGAACCTGGGAGTGAGCTTGGATCCCTCCCTCCCCCTGGCCTCCCACATCCACTCAATCACCAAGTCCTGACAGTCCTACCCCCTAATTACCTCTTGTTCCCTCTCCATTCCCAGCAGCACCGCCTTGGTTCAGCCTACACACAACTGAACTAAGAAAATACCAGGCTCTTCGTGATCTGGCCACAGTTACCTCTTCTTGACCTACCTCCAGCCCCCTCTGCTTTGATGCTGCAATATTGATGTAAATGAAATTAAAAGCATTATGTGATGTATGTAATTTACATCTCCACTCACTCATCTCCCCCTTGTGCCCCCCCATTTATAGTCCAGCAAAACCAGAGTTGTTTTTTATGAGTCTGTGTCCTCTGCCTGCAATCTCTCCACCCTGTCACTTGCTCATCGAGCAAACTCCACACACCTTTGAAGCCCATCACAGAGGTCACCTTCCTCAGACATTCCCCCAGATAGAGTTCCTCACTCCCTCTTCCATGCAGCCCTGTCAGTGGTGTTAATTTCCATTGTTACAGTGTATTATAATATGTGTGTGTGTGTGCCTTTCTCCCTTACTAGACCATTAACTCCCTGAGTACAGAACTGTGTCTTTCTCATACTTAATTTAACACCTGATGTATACTAGACACGCAGAAACTTTTTCTTTCTTTTTTTTTTTCTTTTTTGAGACAGAGTCTCGCTTTGTTGCCCTGGCTAGAGTGAGTGCTGTGGCGTCAGCCTAGCTCACAGCAACCTCAGATTCCTGGGGTCAAGCGATCCTTCTGCTTCAGCCTCTCTAGTAGCTGGGACTACAGGCATGTGCCACCATGCCCGGCTAATTTTTTCTATATATTTTTAGTTGCCCAGATAATTTCTTTCTATTTTTTGGTAGAGACGGGGTCTCACTCTTGCTCAGGCTGGTCTAGAACTCCTGACCTTGAGCGATCCACCCGCCTCGGCCTCCCAGAGTGCTAGGATTACAGGCGTGAGCCACCGCGCCCGGCCAGAAACTTTTTCTTGAATGAAACGAAGCCCATGCTTGCTCCTCTGACCCCCATCTCCCTAAATTATAGAGATAATAAATACCAGCTATCATACTCTGTGTGCCCAGGCACTGTAATATGCACTCTATACATACTGACTTATTTATTGCTCACAACAACCCCAAGAAGTGAGTTTAATTATTATCCCCATTTTACAGGTGGGGAAACTAAGGTGCAGAGAGGTTAAATAACTTGCCCAAGGTCAAGGAGCCAGGATTCAAAGCTGAGTCTGTGCTCTGGACCACTCTGCTAAATTGAATCTATTTTCCCAAAGCCAGATTAATTTATCATATTGTTTTAATAAATTTAGCTGTGATGATAGTTATATGATTAACTAAAAAGCCTGAAAACAAATCGTTGCTTCCACAGATCTGACCATAATTGTTCCTCAAAGTAAGCATGGCAGTAACTGGAGCGTGGGTCATTTACACTTTGGATGAAGGTGTTGCCTTTTGCTCCAGACCCTTTAACAGTGGCCCCTTTATATGAGCCTGCATCTAACATAACCAACAATTAGATTCCTGTGGGTTCTCAGACCTCCTAATCACCCAGTTGAACCAAACCCAAGCACGAGGAGCTGAAAGTAAAAAGGGCTTATCAATTAATGATGACCATTGGGCCAGGCGGCCTCCTCGGGACCATGGCCAGAGCCCTTTCTGCATCCTCCTCAACAACTGAACAATGTGTCTTGGACAAAGGAAAGGCATCTTAGCTTAGCCCATCAGTTAATGTGTGGAACCATTAAAATATATCATTTTAACAATAATAAACCAATGTTTAACAGAAACTGGTTTATGTTTCTGTTGCTTTTTCCTGTGTACAAAGAAAATGGAAATCTATCCAAGCAGCCTCCTTCAGAGACTTTGAACTCATTCATCAGGATTCAATGCACCTTATTCCCACCTGCTTTTCCTCAGGTCTGGGCATATCCTTGACAAATGATTATGATAATGACGTTGATATTGATAATGATAATGGGACTGGCCAACCCTTATTCTTCTAATGCAGACTAAATTATAGGTTTTACCATTTAGCACACTGATTGCTAGGAACCAATGACTCAAATGGATTTGTGTGATAGTCTGAACATTTTATATCAATCAGAATGAAAAACATACTTTGTTTCTTTGAGATGATTATACCAGATTTACATATGCATCCACTCTGCATTTGATAGCGAAATAATTCCTAGATCTGTAATTAGTCTAGAAGTGTCGCTGACCTGCAGTTTACTTGTATTTTTTGTACCCCTTAAAATTCCTTCCCAAGGTAGCTAGTTCCTCATCTTAATATTGTAGAGCCCTTGCCAATAATTCTTTAAACAAATGAACATACTCTTCTATCTTGGAAGAAAGCTATGAAGTACATAGTTCATCTTCACTTTTAAGTTCTAGCTATCTCCCTTTAGACATTTTTGTAATTTTCATCTGCATTCGTTCACTCATCTATCTCCATTCATCCAACAAGCATTTCAGTGCCTAAGAGACACTGGAAATACAGATGTGATCAAGACAGAAAGGGTTCCTGCTCAAATGGAGCTTACTGTCCAGTGGTGAGGGGCAGAAACGTTTTTAAAAGGAAAAGAAAACATAAATTAGATGTTGCAGATAGTGATACACGTGGTGAAAAAACAAAGCAGGATAATGAGAGAGTACTGGGGAGGGAGTGTGTGCAGAAGTTACCCTAGATGGAGTGACCAGGGAAGGCCCCTTGGAGGAGATGTTCTTTGAACTGAGTCTTGAACAACAGCAAGGAGACACCCTGGGGAAAGAGGCCCAGGCAGAGACCCAGCAAGTGCAAAGGCTCTGCTGCAGGAACAAGCATTCTGTATGTGTCAGGAATGGAAAGAAGTCCTGGGAGCAGAGTGCCTGCAGGGGAGAGGACTTGATTTAAAGCACTCTGCTAATCAGCATTCAAATGATGCTTGTATCCCATTAGTTTTTTGAGGAATTTGCTTATTCTATGTTTGGAAGGAGTCCTATACACAGTTTAAAGATTAATTTGTTTTTGATTTTTTTTAGTTGAAAAACATTGAAACTGCAGATGATTTCCTTGGGGTAATCATCTGAGAACTTTTACTGTGCCTCAGTCCCTTCTTTGTCTATTAATTAAAGATAGCATAATTGATTTCCTTTCATTTACACATGGGAATTGCTGTTGATACAAAATTACTGTTATTAGAACAAATTGTTAAATGCTACCCTTTAATTTTGATAATTATACAAGATGCAGTGATGTGCAAAGACGATGCAGAATCACAATCCACTATTCTATAGAGATAAATATTTTTTCTACCCCTTTTCCATCTAAAATTAATTAAGAACCAGAAGCCCAATGGCAATGCATTCACTTTGAAGTTGAATTGGCACAGGTAATCCAGGGGAGGAGTGAAGGAATTCCAAGAGGCAAGGATGGAAGTGGGGTGTGTGTTTGCAGCCAGACATAAAAGATGTGCAATCCCCACTGCGTAATATCCTATCAGGGCCCAGGATAGCAGAAGTTGGAGGATATGTGTGGAATATATTTCTACTGGTGGAAATAGTGCAGAATTTATTCATTCACTCACTAAGCAAAATATTCATTAACCCTGTACTATGTCCCAGGCACAGAGCTAGATCTGGGGATCCACTGGTGAGCTAAACTGGACGTGATCCCCATAAGGAAATGACCCCTGCCTCCACCCGCTTCTATTAAATGTGTATGTCTTGTGTCGATGTTGAATGGTGGTGCCCTGAGATAACTGTTTTACTGAGACTAGCATGAGGCCATATCTTGTGGGCAGGGATCCAACAAGTCTTTCCAAAAGAAAGTTGACATTCTCAGAGTTAATCATCCATGGGAGTTATTGAATCCTGAGTCAGTAAAGGAGGGTGTGGAAGGAACCCTTCAGCTGGAAAGAGGGAATTCTTTCTTCTCTCAATCCCATGAAAGTGGTTGGCAGGGAATTTGGAGGGGAGTCAACTTACGGGGAACGTATGGCCTCTGAGAAGCCTGTTAAAGAGATTCCCCCTCCCTGGACCTTTAACTCGGTCGTATTCATGGAGCACACTGGTCTCAGCTAGGGGCTCTCAGCTGGGCGTTGGCCAGGGCTGTCAAAGGGAAGCAATGCTCTCTCTCTCTATGGTCAGCATGGGGGGCTGACAGGGACCATTAGTGAGGTCCCCAGGAGCAGATCAATGTCCAGGGCAGCAGATCCAACTGCTCTTCTCTATATGGGAAATCTTCTTGCTCAGGTTGTTAGTATTGCACACTTACGGAAGCCAGCAGGGTTCCTTATGGGATATATCACCTTGTTATTCCAGATCTGAGTGTTAGTTACATTCTGTATTTAGTTTAGGTCATATTTAAAGGCTATAGAATATTTACCCTTTGAACAGCAAACAGCAAGCCTAAGGCCACCCTTGTTATTGCAAGACTGGCAGAAACAATCCTCAAGTGATCTAAAGAGCCCTAAGTCAGCTGCTTTCAAATGTCAATTATTATGGGAGGAGCAGGGAAATCATATACAAGACAAACCTCAATGGAACTGTCATTTTAAAGTAAAACTTTTGCCGTGATTGAGTGTGACACCCCATAAACACCCAGTGTTTTTCATTATCACCAGAGCATTAGAAGGCTGGCACTGAAGCTCCTCTTCCACTTAGCATGTGTGGAAATATAGTCTCTAGCATCCAAGCCTGGTGCCTGTGTGACACTTGAGAGCAGGGGACAAGGGCACAGTCTCCTTTCTTTGTGGTTTGTACATGTGCATGTACGTGTAAGTGCCGCATTACCAGAGGCGTCCCAGACAAAGGTCACGTTCTTCCTTAAACCCATAAAGTTTCTAAGTTAAAGCTCATTCAGAGTCATGTTGACTTCTCTTTCTTGAGCTATTATGTAACTCTTTGTTTACGGAATGATGAGATCAGATTTTTCTCTTCCCACCCTCTCGACCCATGTAACCTGAATAAAGAGCATTTAGGGTTAAAGAAATTCAATGCCTTGGCTGGTCCAAAGGTAGTGAGTTATCTCACTTGATTGTTCACAGTCAGTTACAGATTGAACTCCTTGTTCTACTACTTAACCCCTCTCCTCACTACTGCACTTGACTAGTCTTAAAAAAAAATAAATAAAAAAAAAAAGAAATTCCATGCCTTACAATGCATTTATTACTAAGGGATGGGACAATATCCTTCTTTTCCTTTGGAGAATAAAACAGTCTAACTAAACGTACATATGTTAGAGTTAAGGACTGACAAGTGAATTTGTTGTAATCAAGTGAAAAATTTTTTTGAACCAAATATTAAGAGGTAGATCAGCCTGCTGGATAGGATGAAGAGTGGGAAGTTAAGATTCTAACCCTAATAGTGGAATATTAAGAAAGTCATTGATTCCAACCACTCTTAATTTGCTCGCCTTTAAGGTAGGAGTAACCTTTCACATGATGTTGTGGGAATAACAAGTTAAAATAGTTTGTGCAAAGCTTAGTTCTGTTTGCTAAGAGGATTCCTTTAAGAGCAAGACATCGAAATTTAACATTAGCAAAACTAGATTTAAATATTACCCCCTTTGACTACCAAAACAGAATTAAAAGCAGGGCAATGTGCTCCCACAAATGCTATGGCATAGCAGGTTCCCGCCCCCAGAATCAGTAAGTAGAGAATGTAAGTAGCATTCCCATAGGAATATTGTAAAATATTCCAAAATAAGCTCTAGGGTTTCCTTTTCCTCTTTGATAAGGGATCAGACAGAGGGTGTGTCCTCCTCCAGGAGCTACCATTCTTGACAAACTGGTCTCCAATAACTCCTTTCAGAAACTCACAGAACTTCCAGAAAGAGCACAAGGGTTGGTCGCATTCAACTTAAATGCTTTTATTGACAATGTTTTGGAACAATAAGCAAACAATGCTTAAATTTTTCATTCAAATTCACTTTCCACATGTCAAAAGACCTCAAGGTAGAAAAAAATAAAATAAAAATATAAATATCTGAGAATCCATCTTAATAAATAAATTAAAAACACAATAAAACGTTTTCATGGAAAACTGTTAATGTCAGAACATTCAGACCACCTCAACAATGCATGATCAGTAACATTACAATGAACATTGATGTTGAAGAAAAACTACAGTACATGGATATAGCTATTTATTTCTATCTACTAGAAAATAAAGTCATATCATTTCTTAGTTAAATATTGGTCATTTCTAATCAGAACACACTATTGCCAGGAACACAGTAGTTATTGTTAAAATCAGCTGCACTAGATACAATTTGAAAATATCCAGCACCAGGTTAATTCCAATAACGAACCCAATAGATTAGTTAATGCTATGAGAAGACTAAGGAGAAAGAGAAAAGAGACACAGACCCAGGCCTGGCTCAACATGCTACTAACTACCAGCTCTCAGATGTGTCACTGGGAACAATACACACTCCATGCGTTTTGCTACATCTCCGGAAGAGGTAAGGACTTAAGTCCACACGTGGATGCTTTCAAGTCCTTGAGGCCCACAGCCTGGTGTGTTTCACGCACAGATAAGGTCCTCCCTAGGTCTACGGGAACCCTCTAGGGAAGACGTGTTTCTCCTCTCTGTAATGCACCAGCTCGGGCAGTGGCACTTGTGTGTGCCGGCTGCCTGCCCTTCCCTGCCCGCTCACAGGGCCAGCAGCGTGGGTGAGCTGAGCGAGTCAGAGGAGGGCTCGTTGCTGCTGCTGCCCTTGCGGTGGGCAGCCGCGCAGCTGGGGAAGGAGTCAGACTCCGGGTAAGTGAAGACAAAGGAAGACGTGTAAGTGGTGCAGCTGGGAGTACAGGTGACCACCGGAGTGCACAGGGGCTCCAGCTCTGTGGCCATGGGCCCCATCCCCAGGGAGCCGCTGTGCAGGGGCTCCCAGTCTGCTGCATAGAAGGAACCAGACAGGTCCATGTCTGGCACAGAGCGGGCTGTCTCAGAGCCGCTGGGCCTGGACGATGCTGGGAACATGAAGTCATCAAAGGGCTCGGCCTTCAGCTCCATGCTGCTGATGCTCTTGACGGGCTCCACCGAGGGCTTGGGCTCCGGGTCATTGAGGAGGGGCAAGGTGAAGGCCTCCTCAGACTCAGGGGTTGCAGCCTCTGGCAGGCCCCCAGTCAGATCAAGGGAAGCCACAGACATCTCTTCTGGGAAGCCCAGGTCATCAGGGATCTTGCAGGCAGGTCGGTGAGCTGCCAGGATGAACTCAAGTTTTTCCTTCTCCTTCAGCAGGTTGGCAATCTCAGTCTGCAGAGCGGACTTCTCATCTTCTAGTTGGTCTGTCTCCTGTATACAGAGGGATTGAGGAACACATAAGACACAGTCTCACTCAAGGGCCCTGCTCCCTCATGCCCAATCTCCAATTTTGCCCTTAAGTTTTAAAAGGGACTGACCCACAGGGTCTACCTACCGCTTGGAGTGTATCGGTCAGCTCCCTCCTCCGGTTCCGGCATTTGGCTGCAGCCATCTTATTCCTTTCCCTTCGGATTCTCCTTTTCTCTTCTTCTTCTGGAGATAGCTAGAATAAGGATGAAAAAGACCAACACTCAGTAACCGTGGCTGCCATCACCTCCATTCACCCACTCCCGTAGAACTGGCTCCTGCAGCTTCCCAGCTTCCTGGCACATCTTTTGTGAAGCCATTTCTAACCTGCAGTTGCAGGCTGGGTGTGACTTGCATTTAAAATAAGATCCTCTAGCAAGAGAACAAAGAAGATCCCAGGCGAAAAGCATGAGATAGGAAACTTAGGGAAGAAACTATTAGGGTACTTCTTGGGTAAGACTATCGGAGTGTGACTTGGAATGGAAGGGCTTGGAGCCAGGGTGCCCAGTGCAGAATGTGCAGTCAATTCCAACAGTGGCTTCACCCTCCCTTCTGTGTTCCTCCATCTCCAAGGCTATCTATCCCCCCGCCGGCCTCCCCCCCCCCCCCCAGAGAAGGTACAGAAGAACACCTCACCTGTTCCACCTTGCCCCTCCTGCCAATGCTCTGTGCTCTGCCTCCTGTCATGTTCTTCACGACTCCTCCGGTCCTAGAGTAAGCCCCAGCCGAGGGGGTGGGGACTCCGTAGGGGTGAGGGCCTCTGGTCTGCGATGGGGCCACGGAGGAGACTAAAGTGGGCTGCACCAGCCACTGCAGGTCTGGACTCGTAGAGATGGCAGTCACCGTGGGGATGAAGTTGGCACTAGAGACGGCCAGGTCCGTGCAGAAGTCCTAGAACGAAACAGAAGGAGAAAGCTGACGTGAGCGAACAGGTTCCGGACACAGGTGGGGCGAGCCGAGTTCCCAGTGCCGCATGCAGCAGGGAGAGAGACAGTGCTGCCATGGCTGGCTCCCGTCTTCTTATATGTCCCTCAACCTGGATGAAAGGTCTCCCCGTTTCCTCCCAAGAATTCCGCAGCGCAGTTCCTTTCTCCTCCGTCCTGCTGCTGCGCTCCCGTTATCCCTCCAGCATCACTCGCTTGAAAGGGGGTTTGTTATAAATATCCCTGACGTCTGCTCTGACGCAGGCGCCGCTTCGGAGTCTCCAGAATGAACTCGCTTTTTATCAATGAAACTGCCTTACACACCCGCCTGCTGCATCCTCCTCCCTCACCCCTCCTCCTTGCTCCAGGCTGCCGGGGAGGGGGGATTGCCGCTCTTTGCCGCCTCCCCCGAGGAGCCAGGCTCTAGTTAGCGAGTTTATGCTTGGGACACGTTTGCCCCAGCTAATGTCAGAGACCTGTTACAGAGTGCGGACCAGGGGCTGCTCAGAATGAGCCTGCCGCCGGAGGGGAGCACCAATTCTTACTACGGCAAGCGTGCGTGCGCTCAGAACAAGTCCCAGGGTCCCGGACAAGGGCTCGGCTGGCCGTGGCAGCCTCCCTCCCCAGCCGGGGCACCCCGACTCGTCTCCCCGAGCGTCCCGCCCCAGTGTCTCCTCCTTGGCGACCCCAGCCCCCGGCCCCGCGGCGGCGCGAAGCCAGCCTTACCTGCGCATTGACCGGAGAGCCCATGCTGGAGAAGGAGTCGGCCGGTGAGTGGTAGTAGGAGAGACTGTCCCCGGCCGGGGAAGCGCTGCTGCAGCGGGAGGAAGACGCCTCGTAGTCGGCGTTGAAGCCCGAGAACATCATGGTCGCGGTTAGTCGAAGCTGGGCGAGGGGCCGAGGGGCGGAGACAGGTGGGAGCTGTGGAGCAGAGCTGGGTAGGAGCGCGGTCACTGCTCACTCGCTGCGCCGCCGCCGCCGGCTCTGTCTCGGCTTCTCGGCTGCTCGCTGCGGATGCTGTTGGAGTACGAGCCGCCGCAGCCACCGCTTTTATAATACCTTATGAATGAGCACCACGCGTCACCGGGCGCAACCATTGCGGCGCCAGAGGGGTGGCGCGCGGACCCCGCCGCTTCTACCGCCACCTGGCCACCCCCGGCATGCTGGCAGCCCCCTGTCCCCGTCTTGATGTGGGTCCTTGTGTGCAAGCATTTCGGAATCTGGGTCTTAGGGGTCTCATAGACCCTCCAACGTGAGGGACTTCGGGGATGGCTCCCCCCACGACTACAGGGAACGGCCGTGGAAACCTGCTGACGCAGATGTCCTAATATGGACATCCTGTGAAAGGGGGGAGGGATTGACGGGAACTGCTCGCGGGCTGCAGCCAACACCGAGGGTGCAGCGCGGGGGGAGGCGGGGGCCGCGGCCGGGGGAGGGGAGGCGGGAAAGGCGCAGAAGGCCAGCGAACATTCGCACCTGGTTCAATGCGGACCGTTGTTCCCGGGGTCGGGGGGATGGGACAAGGGGCGCCTCTGTACCATTGTACAGAAACTGGAGACTGTCCTGAGGGGCAGGTATGGGAGGAACGGCCTCAGGTACACGGTCCCGAGGGCTTAAGCCTGGACTCCCGAAGGAATGCGCCCCTACCCCATTCCCAATCCTAGTCCTAAATCAGTGCAAAATATCCAAGCAGACCCTCAGCCCCGGGCTCGAGCAATACTAGGACGGTTACTGCGTTTGGAAGGAGAAAGTGGAGGATCCAAAACAAGAGAATACGATAACCTACTTTATCTACGATATAGGGTACTTGAATTTTTATTTTTATTTTTTGTTTTTAAGGAAGACAGCGCATTTTTTTTTCTTGGCCATATGTAGGAATACTAATGTTACTGTCAAATCCCTGAGACACTAGCCGATAAACATTGTGCAAAACCTACGTGCAAGGATATCTGAAGGGGTCGTTTGCCTCGTTCTGAGCTAGGGCATGGGTGGGGGCGAGGGTGCGTTACGTGGGTAGGGTGGTCAGTTCGGGATAACAAGGTGGGGTGAGCTTTTTAGGGGAACGTAAGTCCGTGTTGGGGGGCTGGTTCGGTCCCGCCAGGAAGCTGGGCTTACAGGGAGCCGGCTGCGGGTGATTTTCCAGCTCGGACTTGGAGCGGGGAGGACCGGGGGCGGGGGTGGGGGGGGTACTGGAAGGACAGTGTTCCGCAGCGCCCAGGCGGGTTACCTCGGCCGCTGGGACCCTAGGCGCTGCTCCGCGTCCTGGAAAGCCGGGCTTTGGGGTGGCAAGGTGCTCCAGAGTGCGCCACGCCCCCAGACGCCCCCAGCCTCCTGCCCTGCTGCAAAGGACAGCCGGGGTCACGTTACCCGGGCTCCGCCACAGCGCGCGGGCCACCTCTGGGGCGCGAAGCCGCAGGTCCACGCAGGGCCCCCGTATCCCCTCCCCCACTCTTCGGGCCCGGGGGTCTGGGCCCGCGGTGGGCACCTGGAGAGGGGCAAGGCAGGATCAGAGGAGTGGGCGGATCGTTCGCGGTGCGCGGGGAGCGGGACCGCAGACCTGCCTCCAGCCGCCGCACCCGGGAGCCAGGCGATCCTGCTATAGATAGTAACAGGGAAGCGGCTGTTTACAGCAACACAGCGCCGCCAGGGCCGTTGTCAGGCGACGCCGCACCGCCGGGCGCGCCGTCGGCCTGGCGAGGCCGCCCTCCCCGCTCCCCGGGGGCCGCGGCCTCCCCGGTCCGGCCGCGGCCGCTCCCGTCGCCTGACATCATCCGCCGGTCCGGGGGCTGAGCGCGGCTCGCGCGGGGCTGTGAGCTAACCTCCATTCTTAGAGATCCCAACCCGGCGGGAGCGGGGAGGGCAGGGAGACCGGGATTCGTGGAACTGGGGCACTTGCTATTTTTGCATTCCCTGTCACAGGCAGAGGTGAAAACAGAATTTCATCATTGTATGTCATTGGTTTATGTTGGTGGGAATTTAGGCGCTTTTTTTTTCTCACTCAAAAAAAAGGGAGAGAAAAGGAAAAACACACATAATACATAAACACAGACTTCTTGGAGCTGCTCTGAATCCTAAAGCAATTCTGAGGCCTTCAGTTCTCCTAATTCTGTCATTTGTCCCTTCACCATCCTTGATGAAAGAGAGAGAGGCAGGGAGGGAGAGGGAAGAAGGTTATGAAGGCAAATCCATCTCTCCTTTTATTATTAGCTTTGGACAAAGTAGGTCAAGCTTTGAATTCCTGGGTCTAGACTTGCCTTCCATTCACAGCTGGATCCCAGGGCCACTTAAGGGAAAACCTAGAATGATTTGATTTACTTCCCCTTCAGGTCTGAAGCAGCTCAGGCCAATGCCTAAAAGATGTGTCAAGATTTTATATCCGGGATTTATCTCACGTATCACTTATCCTGCCTTTGCCAATAAAAAAGGAAAAGGGTCTTTGAGTGAGCCTGTTTCCTCCAGATAGCTTAACTCTTTCCTTCCTGGCACCATGATGACCAGAGAGTTGGAGATGATAAATCCATCCTCTGAAAACAACGGACCATGAATTCATTTATGCTTTTAGTTGTAAGCAACCACTGAGAGCCTCATATGGCCTGGCTCTGGGCTGGGGACTGGTGCTTACTCTAATAAACAGGATGGACCTGTCCCGACCCTCAGAGAGATTCCAGCCTCAAGGGAATGACCAACAAGTCAATATAGGATTGCAGGGCAGCGGTAAGTGGTTTGACAGAGGTAAGAACAGGGTGATACAAAATGCAGAGGAGGGTTTCGGGACAGGTCCCAGAGGAAGTGACTGCATTACAGACATGGGACCTGGATCCTCTGTTCTCCCAGGTAATGAAATGACAGAGGTTGAAAAGGGTCAGAAGTAGGCTAGCCGGCACTCAACCAGAAGTGGTAGTATAGGATGATTGAATCTCAGACTCCCTCTCTTGCCCCGCTAACACCCAAAATAATCACAGGATTATTCTAGCATACTCTCACATCTCAATCTACTCAGGGTATCCATTTCGGGACTGCAAAATCACATTTTAAAAAGTGGAGCTCACCCAAGGGAGCCTGGAAATAAAGCCAAATCAGAACCAACCTATGAAATTATCTTTGCCATTTGCAAAGGTCAGGGTGACTTTGAGACAGGGGTGTGTGTGTGTGTTTCTGTGAGCATGGTGCTGCTGCCTTCCAGCAGGGCAGGGATTCTGTGTTCTGGACAAGTCTGAGCATATAAAACCAAAACTTGTGTAGTTCATGATTATCTATGTGCTGAGTTCCTCCTATCTGGGGATCCAAAAGTGAAAAGGAGGGTAAAATCCCACATCTGATTTTAATCCAAATTGAAAACAAATTCATCTGTCTTCTGCAGTGTTTCCTTATCAGATACAGACTTTTCCTATTTCGCACTCTCCCCATGGCACTTAAATGAAGAGACCTGACCCACATCAAGCTGTTCGATAACTTTTGAAGTCAGTGCACATTGTTTAGCCTGGTGTTATTGCAACATTAAGTGAAAGGCTGCTGTCTGTGCCGCCTACGTAAATGCTGCCGCACACAGCCCATACCCAGTATGCAGAAGTAGTTATTTATTTGGGGAAGTGTGGTCTAGTGGTGAAGGGTTGTGGTCAGAGCACGGGACCAGAAGTCAGGAAGATGTGTATACCAAAATCAACTTAGACTTGTTTGGCAATTTTTGGCCTTTGTCTTTTTCATGTAGCAATATTCACATAGCAGCTAGCACAGTGCCTGGCACATAGTAGGCATTTAATAAATATCTATTGAATGGATAAATAGATGAATGCCCTCATCCAGGCAAAATGAGCATAGATAGCTGTCCTTTATGGGTACTTGGAAAGAAAATAGATAATGTTCTTCAAATCTTTGGAAAGGCTGAACAGGCAGTCTTTTATTCTGGGGTATGAATAGGCAAAAATTGGGAAAGACAAAATAACAAGATGTTTGGGCTATTTTCAGCTGGTGCAGCCTCTGTGTGTAAAGAACACCCCAGTGGTTCATGATGAAAGATCAAACTTACCCTTGTTATTGAGCCCATGAGAAAGACAGCTAGTGCCCATACATAAATACCACATTGTCTACAATGACAATGACCATGTTACCACCACCCTTTAATTTATTCATTCTAAATGTCTGGATCCAACAAGGGAGAGAAACATTCCACAATTTCTGCAGGACTCACACACACGTGAGTCTAATGAGGGGTCTTAGGGGTCAAGGTTACTCACCCTGTGGCTCAGACTGTGAGCAAAAAGATTGCTCCTATTTAGAACAGTAGAGGCACAGGATTGCTACCACCACCACCCCCTACACATGCCACCACTGCGACTAATTAGTACTAGGGATTTAGCCTCTTTGGGAAAAACTCTGTTTTCATTCTGAACAACTCTTGGCTTCTTGACAGGAGATGATGATTCAATGGGATCCCCGTCCTTCTGCTAATGTGAGCATTTAAACAAAGCTCTGTGTGGTCCCTGGGACACACTCCATCTGGAGCTGAGGAAACTGGGGAACAGCTATGGTGCCAAAGACAGACACACACAGCCCAAGCCTGCAGCATCTTTCACGGCCACCTGCAGTGTAGGACACTGGTTCTGTCAACCCTGCTGAGCCTTGCTGCAGAAACAAGAGCTCCCCACCGGCAGACGAGCAAGGCTTCTCCAGACTGTGAGCTCCTCAGATGTCCTGAGCTGACCTTCTATGGCTCTGGTGGACTTAGCTGCCGGAATTCCAAAGGAACCCCATCTACGTCACTAAACACCCTGACTATCAACGCACCCTGACTAAGGAGCCTCACCTGCAGGGCTCCCATCCAATGAGAAAATCTCATAATCAGCATGGGCAGGGCCAGGGGTGGCTGGAATGGCCTGGCACATGACGTGCTTCAAGTTGTTAAGACATCTTCAGCAGAGTTTACACCATTTCATCCCCCACCTTACTCAGCATGACATATTTAAAGGAGACATTGATCGTTGTAATGCCAAAAAACATTCCCCTTTCTTGACCCAGGAAAATCCTGACCAGTATATAGAAATGCAGAGTTATGCTGCCTTCTGATCTGTAGATCACAGCTCCATCCTCAGATGTGGCAACTTTCTGTCTTAGTTTAGTCCCTCATTATGTCCTACAAGAAGACTTCCAGTTGCAACTTCCAGTTGAGGTCTGATCTTCTCTACTGATGTTTCACCTGGAGTATTAATGATCTAGAGATCACTGGGGAAGTCCCCAAAATGACTCTTCTGAAGAAGTCCCCTTTAAGACTCTGGCCCACCCAACATTGTGAAGTAATCAATTAGGACCAGGACAGATCACTCACTGACAGAGTCTACTCTCAAAACTTAGGGGTTCTAGACTTAAGTTTGTGGGAATGAAAAAAAATTTTTAATTAAAAAAATTTTTTAAATGACACCTTAAGGAGACTCTGAATTAAATTGTAATACTATACAGGCCTGTTATCCCCCCCAAACTTATTTAGAGGCCAATTTACAGAATGACATTTAGAAAAAAATCTACGATCCTTGCCAGGGTCTTCCCAGTCTGTGGGATTCCACCCCTGCCTAGCTCTCCAACCTTATCTTGACCCGCTTTCCCTCACTCTACTCCAGTCACGGTGGCCCTCTTTCTTCCCTCAGATATGCCAAGCTGGTTCTGCCGCTGCGCCTTGGTACTCATTGTTCCTTCTTCCCCCCAGATCTTGACACATTGACTCTACTTCATGATCAACATCTGCTCAGTGCCGGGCACGGTGGCTCAGCCTATAATCCTAGCACTCTGGGAGGCCAAGGTGGGAGGATTGCTTGAGCTCAGGAGTTCAAGACCAGCCTGAGCAAGAGCAAGACCCCGTCTCTACTGAAAATATAAAAATTAGCTGGGCATGGTGGTATGCACCTGTAGCCCCAGCTACTCAGGAGGCTGAGGCAGGAGGATCACTTGAGCCCAGGAGTTTGAGGTTGCTGTGAGCTAGGCTGATGCCACAGCACTCTAGCCTGGGCAACAGAGTGAGACTCTGTCTCAAAAAAAAAAAAAAAAAATCTGCTCAGATGTCACCTTTTCCAGGAAGCCTGTCCTGCCCTCTGTCCAATGTTGCACCCTCATTCCTTGCACTTCACTTTCTGTCACGTTACCTGGTTTTCCTTTCTATCTAGCACTTATCACCACGTTACCCTGTCTGTTTATTTATGTACGTTTTCATTGTCTGTCTGCCTCTGCGAGGCCATAAGCTCCACGAAAACAGAGACCTTATCTATCTCATTTGGGAGGTATCCATCCTCAGTGCCTAGCTTCCCGACAAGACACCATTAGGCCCTCAGTAAGTGTTTATAGAATGAGTGAACATCAAACAGAAGGCTCATCAGCCATTGTCCTTGTGGTGAGAAGGCAGCACGGATTCTCTTTCAGGACAAAGGGCCTTGATGGGTGACTTATTACATGCACCCTCCTCAGGTGAGAGGGACCAAAATCCTAGTCAGCATTTTTCTTATCGGGCATAATAATTTAGATGTTCATAAACCCAAGGGGTACACCCATCCTAGAACTGCAAAGATCCACCACGCTTGCTGTCTAAATGTTTCTACTACCTGCCACACCAGGGTATGGGCACTTTAGTTTTAAAGCCACCACCACCCCATCCAGAAACAGTGATGAGCACGCTGAGAAATTTTGCCTGAGATCCTTTCTTTCCGACAAATTCAGCGTAATTCTACGAGTGATGTTTTAGAAAATACTTGGGCATAAAGGCAAAAATCTAACCAATTTTTTAGTTTAAAAGTGCTGGCCACAGCGCCATAATAAAACGTTTATGGTCCCAATACTAAAATGGTTTTGGTATCCCTCCATTCAAAACAAAAACAACATTGAATTGTAAAATAAATTTTTATTTAAAAAAGTTAAACCATAAGTATGCTGAAATAATGCCAGAATGTAAGTTCTATTAGGGAGGGAAAAATTACTGTTTCCCCAGTGCCTGCCATAATACTAAGCACTCGGTAAATAGAATAATGAGTACAGATTTCCTATTTATTTCTTGAATGCCCCCCACGCCTGCCCCAGAACATACCTGGCTTCTTGGGCAACCCAGCATTGACTAGGCACGTGGCTGGGGCCAGGTCGGTGTATGTGTTGATTATTCGAATTGCACAGACCAGAGAGGACTGGATTATCACATACCACTATAACAGAGGAAACAGCCTGAAAAAGAGTAAAAATGTTTTCTGTCTCTTCAAAACCCCCTTGCCATTTTTGAGAACTAAAACCTACATCCCTGCCTCATGCCAGTGGTCAAAAGAGGCACGAGAGTGTCCTTTGTTCCTTGGGCCACAGGAGCTGTCTCAGGGGAATTGCCTGGGCAGAGGTCAAGAGATTGTCTTAGCCAAAAATGGGATTATGGGATTAATCAGAACCTTTAAAAACCCTGTACTTCTGCTCAGAGGCAGGACATTGGTGCTTTGAGACAGGATTCTGCCAACCTTCTCATTTGCTGGCAAATTAATAAACTCCTCTTTCCTATTCCTCAAACCACTTGTCCTCGGTCAGGGACAAGTGTCAAACTTTCAGCAACACCACAGACTCACCTGAGGCCTGGATGCAGCTCCTATGACAGGAGTTGATCTCAGCAGCTACAGACAAGAGCAATACACATGCTCCTGCCTGTTTTAGATTGGTTAGCACGGAGGATGGGATGGGCTCTCAGGATTCTTCATTTGAATTGTTTGGCGGAATCATTCTATTCCTTTTTCCAGATTCAACAGGTGGCTTAGAATAAATCATGAGTTACCTGCCCAGAGGGTGTCTGTGGGTGGAGAATCTTTGCCCCCACCTGGACTCTGCTTGCCATGAATAGGAAACTTTACAGCAGGTGGGGATGCAGGAGTTCATTTGCTGCTAGTGTATCAACCTCCAAGTCAAGTTTATTTGAACCCAGGGCTTCATCCAGCTGATGTCTGTCTGAGTTTAGAACTTGGAAAAGAGTGAAGCAAGAAGTTGTGAAATAGGTTGGGGAAATGGTGAAAAAAAAAAACTGGCATTCTTCAATGAGCACTCTACTCTCTGGCCTGCCAAATCGACAGGTCCACTGAACGACAGCTCCAAGCCACAGTGAATAATTTTCACATTTCTCACCCATTTTTGTCCCATATGGTAAAATGACCAGAGAATAATAGAAAAAGCTGAAGGATTTCAAATTAAGTGGTTTTAGATTGTATGTTTAGATAAGAGCAGCCCTGAGGTGTTTCTATCACACATCTGGTTTGAGATGAATTTAGTTGTATTCTTATCAGATTTCTCTAGCCTGCTTTCTATTTTTCCACTGGGTTCAGAATTCCCTCCAGGGAAGAAATGGGTTTCACATACCTCAAAATATTATTACCTTGTATAAGAGCCAGAAAAAAACTACTACCTATAGGTACTGGGGTATGGCCTCTGCAAAGTTAATCCTTTCTTAACTCAAATCGTAGCGAGTCAATTATCCTATTCTTTATTCTTCATTCACCACTTTTGTTAAGCACCTACTATGTGCCAGTCACTACAGTAAACAGACAAGCTTCCTCCCAACATGAAGCTTATAGTCCAGTAATGAATAAATAAGAAAACAAACAAAAATGTCAGATAAAAGTCAGTGCTGGGCAGGTAATTAAAATGAAAAGATATGTTGCAAGCAGTTGTGTTGCTACTTTGGATTGGGTGGGAGGAGGCGACATTTCCCATGAGCAGTGAATGGTAAGAAGGAACTAGCCCACGGCAGAACAGGGAGCAGGGCACTCTGGGCAGAGGAAATGCTTCCCGATGTAAGGTTAAGTATTGAGAAACCTAAATGCAGACCTCCCACACCTCCGAACCCAGCAAGGTGCACCTCAAGGGACCCAGCAAGGTCCCTGCAAGGTGCACCTCAAACCCTGCTGTCAGACTTACCAACAACGATCTCCTTCTTCCTCAGACCTTAAATACCAATTTCTGGATCAGTGCTACCAAATTTGGAAATTTCCCAGCTACTCCCAGCTCAGTTTCCTCCCTAGCTGCCTCTACACTTCAAACAGGATATAGACAATTGTATTTTATTCACATGTAATCGCAACCCATCTGAATCCTTCTTATAGGTGACTCCACACTAATATTTATGGTTGGTAAGATCTCTCTCAATAGCTTACAGTCTTAAATGCAAGCGCTGAAAAATACTGAAGTAAATCACCCTAAATCAGGCTTTGAGGTCTTCCAGGGCCGCTCTTTTACAGGAATTTGAAAACAGGCACATTCCATTTTGTCCTTTGTTAGGGAGCTATTGACAATAAACAGAGTTCAGCTTAGAATTTGCGCAGCGGAACACTGAGCAAACCGAGCTTTCTCACCCAGGGCACCACTCCCCTGGTCTGCTGATCTTTACACAGGGTTCAAACAAGTACATTTGGGAAGTTTATGGGGGACTAAACTCCCAAAGCATGTGTTTCTTGAGTTCTTTGTTATTTTGACTGCAATGGAGACTGTTCCACAAGCCACTATCAGAATCCACCCATCTTCAGTTCCTGTAAATATTATGTCTACACAGAACTATGTGAACTATGTCATAGCTGGAATATGAACCAGGCTGTGAGAGCTTGCTAATGGAAATGGCATAAGAAGAGCATTAAAACTTAAATGAGAGAAAATTCAGTAGCAAAAAGAAAAGTGGGCTAGAGGATTATGTGTGTGTTGGGGAAGAGGGTAGCTCAACTCTCAGAGAGTGATTATTCAGCCCACACTTGATTGTTTAAATCCAGCATTAAATGTATGCTGACACATTCCTGGGGGACACTGGGGTGATTTTCATTACAGCAAGGAAAAGAAGCCGAGTTCAGTTCCCAGAGAGGTCATTGCTATCATATTTGGTACTGATTGTTCCAGACAACGGAAACCAAGAGAAGCTAAGGCAGTGACTGTCAACTGTCAATGGTTCCTGAGAAGCAGAAAACTATACACAGCTCCTGCCATGCATTCTGGAGCTGAGGACTAAATTCAACCCGATCGCAAACTTCTGATGCAGGGACTGACCATCTCTTATCTTTGGCAATCTGGCCTCTAGGACGTTTGTGAAAAGGCATCGTAACATGAAATTAAATATGAGCTACTAGGATTATACACATGTTCTCTGCCCCCATCTTCCACTCTTTTCCTCAATTCAGCCTGCTCTTTATCCAGATCTCAAATTTAGAATATCACATCCTCATAAAGTACTTCCCCTGAGCACCGAGGCTGAATTAGGAACCTTTTAGAAGCCCTCATTCCACCCTAGGTTTTCATTATTAGCACTTAACACCATTTGTAATAATATATATTTATTTAGAAAGCAATTGGGCTAATATCTAAAGATAAGATCCATAATAGGAGGCATCTTTGTTTTGTCCACTGGTGTACCCCCAAGCACCTAGAGCTGCCTGGTACTAGTCACTGTGGATGGTTGAATGAATTTGTTTGGTGTCCATCTTCCCACTCCAAGAAGGCAGACGCACCTGCCTGTTTTACTTGCCATTGGCTGTCTATCCTCTGACACAGTGTCTGGCACATAAGAGCTGCTAAAAAAATACTTCTTGAATAAATGGAAGTAATAACAGCTAATATTTATTGAGTGCTTGCCCAAGAATTATGGAAAGTGCTTTACTGCTATTGTTATTTAATATTCACCACAATTCAATGATGTGGGTATATTATTATGCCGTTTTAGTTGAATAGGTCCAATAAATTTTTAAAAATAATGATCTTATAATTTTTTAATCCATAGTGGATAATTGAACTAAATATTCTCCCTAGTGTAGTAAATAGTGCTCTGGTGACCTGAATAAGTAAATAATAATAATTTATTTCCCTAGGTACCTACCAGAGAGTGACTGATAAGAGAGAAACTCAGTCTCACGGGCCTTAATTATACTTATGTTGCTTGGAATTAAATTATAGTCTCAGCTTCTAGATACATTGGGCTTTGGAGGACAAAAATACATATATATGTTGTGCTGGTTGCATTAAGTTCGCATGCAACAATAGAACATGGAGAATGCTTCCACTTCTGCCAGAGGAAACTGGAAGCAGGAAAAAAAGTATGGGCCCAATCTTACACAAGACGCTGGTTAAACTGGCTCTGCCAGTGTCTCCTGCACCTGCCTGGGACACCAGTTGGAAGACAGGCTCCTTCCCTTCTCTGGGAACCACGCTAAGCTCTATCATTCAGCCCCATGTGATCTGGCTGAACTAGGCATGGTGTGGCAGTCAATAATCCCACCTCCCCAGGTAAAATCAAAAGTGTTCAGATGGGTGGGGCAAGGATTGGACAAACTGAAAACAAACCGATCTACCCAGAGTGGAAGTAATTCCAAGAGAATTACTCGAAGTATTATATTTCTCATACCAGGAACCATTCTGGTGAAATTGTTACTCTCCTTACCAAAGAAACTGGTGACCTAAAGATGCATAGTGTGAGAAGTGTCCAGTTTGATTAGGCAAATTAAACAATTCTTGAGTTAAATTTTTACCTCTCCTTGATTTCTCTGTCTGCTCCTTGTCACTGTCTATACCACCCTATGGATACCAAAGAAGAAATATATCAGAGGAAGATAGGAAAAATAAAGACAAAGCAGGGAGTTTTCATAAAGCTACATATATTTTATTTCAAAGGGCTGTCCTTAGGTCTCAGATAACATCCTTTTGACTTTTTTAGTGTTAAAACATCCTCTTATTTATGAAATGATGGTGATAATAAGTGATAATTGTTTGATAAAATTAAAAGTTGGCAACTTGTCAATTCTCCAACTTTTCAAAAACATTTTGCTCACCCCTATAATCCAACAGTATGAGAACCCCTGGATTACTGTGCAGTGGCATCTTCAGAGGCTTTGTGTGAGGACAGGGAGAAAAGAGTCTCCCCCTCTCATGCGTGAGTAGAGCTATAGATCTGCTGGATGGGCTCCAAGTATCCTCCATCAGCAACTGGCACAACTGTGAGGGTTGACTTTGATTAAAATGTGTAATTTTCTCTAAGCTTCCAGCATCCCATTTCTCAGACCTACCTAAAAGCCCAGTGTACCTGTATGGTGCCATCTCACCTGTCAGGGAGGAATGTGTCTGATAATCTAAATTATATTAAACTTTGGGAGCTTAGTGCTCAAAAGAAAATTTTTATTTTAAAACTAAGACCTGAAGGGAGTGGAAAATGCTTAATCCAAAGGAACGTATTACTAATAATGGAACTTTAGGGACAAGGAGGGTATATTCCTTGACATAGGGCATAGCAAATCACACAGAAGGGCATTCATCCAGTCTGTCTATGGAGATATCCTTTCAGTCCACCTTGACCCTGCTCCATTTACAGGTCACCTCATCTTGCAAAATATTTTTAAACTTTAGAATGACTTCTGCTTTATAGTTTTCAAAGCCCTTCTGCAAACATTATTTAGTGTGACCCTCATAACAGTCCTAGGAGACAAGTAGGACAGGTAGCAATGTCTCCATTTTTATAGCTAAGGACAGCCAGGCTTAAAGAGCATGAGTTGAAGAGCTGAATTCCATCATGCCTGGGATGTGGGAGAAATACTGTGTGCACCTGGGCCTTGGAAAGCCAGGAAGGTTACTGTTCCTACACATCTTGGCCTGGGCCAAGGCCTCTTTGCTATGGACGCCTGGTGAGTAGAGGCTCCACTCAGCACTAAGATGGAGAGGTATTGGGGAAAATTGTACCCATTAATAATAATCAAGCATTTTATTGCATTTGATATTTCCACAGTGCCAACTAATAATCACTGTATCATTATAATCTTCTTGGGTCAAAGCTAACATATGGGGTCAGTGAATTCTCCAGATCCCATTTTATAGATGAAGAAATAGGTAAGAGAGATAATTATCTTGTGGTTTAAGGATGTCAGCAACATAGAAGGACATCAAGACCCTTATATTGAATTTGGTCAGCTAAACAGAGCAGCTCAGCCAAAACACAGGGCAGGACTTGTATGTGCATGTGTGTATGCATGCAAGCACATATGAAACAAACTGCTTCTTACAGTACCACCGAAACTATAATCTGTTTGGTATTTTCTTCATTAAAAACTCTTTGGGCCACATACCATGGCCCACAACCATGTTTGGGTCTAAGAGAAAGAACTAAGACTGAGAGATGGAGAAGAACACCAACTGAGGCCTGGAGGTTATAATTGATGCCCTTGAACATAAAATCTGGTTCATGTGCTAGAATCAAATCTAGGCACTTAGAGAGTGTCATCTTCCACCTTCCTCCCTTCTTCTTCATTCATGTTGAGAAAACTCCCTCAATCACCTCTTCCAGCTTTTCAGGTCATCTTCAATGTACAATGTAAATATTGTCTCATTATTCCTCTTTCGGTGTAACCCAGATATATTGGCTCTCAGAGACCAAGACATGCTGTATTCCTGGAAACATAAAGAGAGATGATAGAATTAGAAAGGCATGTCTGATAGTCTAAAAATGATCTTATATCAGACTTTCAAATGTTCCCTGGCAGTGTCAGGACAGGAGGGAGACTTGCCTGGCAATTTAATATATTTACTGGGTAAATAGTAAGCACTCGCAGGCCCTGACTTAATCAGAATGAAGTTCATTACGATAAAGAGCTGTGCCCTTTGGTCCTATCTGCATTAAGCAGGCTCCCAATTTCATTTAATTTCACTCACATCTCCAAAGGAAATTATAGGCTATGAGGCTGGCCAAGGGGTGGGGGGAGAACAGTTAGCAAGGATATTCACCAGAGAAGATGAAAAGGAAAGGAGGAAGTGGGCTAAGATTAGAGCAGAGAGAACAGATACCCTCCCTATCCACCCCAATCTATGCAAGTAATTTTACTTTCTTGTTTTTAACTAGAGGTTTGCATCAGTGTTAAAATCTCTCTCTCTCTCTTTCTCTCTCTCTCTCTCTCTCTCTTTCTTGGTTTTGAAAACATGTTATCAGGTTATCTAAACCTTTTATGAAACATTTCAGACTTGTATGTGCATGAGCTGGTAAAGATTTATTATATTTGACACCATAACTACAGATTTTAAGGCATTCTTTTAAGCACAATTTGACTGAAACCCCTGAGGCTAGATCATATCTCTTGCCAGACAGTTAACCTTGTTTCACTGATGGGAGCTCAGGGTAAGGTTAAAACTGTTTCTGGAGACATTATTTGTGCCTTGGAATGTTTAACTCCATCAGTATATTAGTATTATTACATATCGAGAAATCTGAGCTCTTGATATGTAATATTCTGTTTGTCTCGGTACTAAATCTATTTCCATTTCTTTTGGAGAAATCAAATGGCCCCCACGATTTGAATTACAATGGACAGAAACAAAAGAATAAGATTAAATGAGCCCATAAACAGAAGTATCCACTCGGGTCCTTTGGGAGTCTTTGGTATCTACTCGGACTACAAGAAATCTGGACATCTCTGGGTGGGAATGCCGGTAAACGATGTCATTCATCAGAATGAGGACCAGACGGAAAAATGCAACCAAACCCTGCGAGGGGCGGGGGTGGGGGGTTAGCACTGAATCCTGGCATTAGGTAGGAAAGGCCTCCGACTGCTCCGGAGAGTGTAAACAAGCGTAACCGTGAAGGCGACAGTTTCTGGGATGTGGCTGAGCGGGTAATGGCACTTCTGAGATGTGATGCGGTGTGGGAGCCGGGTTATAACACCAAATATTGGGTTGTGACAGGCGCGGGGCATGGGGACTACTCCCACAATGGCCTTGGTCACAGTGGAATTGTCACCTGTTGGGCTGTAATGGGTGGGAGCAAGCTGCACGTTGAGCCTGTTGGGCACGTTTTCTCCTGGGCCCTATCTTTGGCGACCGATCTAGACCTCAGCGTCCAGGATCTGTTAGAGAAATAAACAAGTGGGAGACAACAACCAAAACAGCAACACAGTAGAGCGGGCGCGGGAGACGAAGCTCCGCCTTTAGGAGCCTCGGGCCAATCGGAATCCTGTTGCTGGGGCCTTGTGTTTGGCCGCCTGACGTTCCCATGGAGACGGAAGAACGTTACACACTAAACACAGGCGACGTTGACGTCTATGCATTATATCCATGGAGACGACAGAGTAAACGTCATCCCCCACACACCCCGCCTCCCTTAGCGCCAAGGGCGGAGGGAGCGACGCAGGCGTCGCCGTCACGTGCTGCTTGTCGGGAGCGCAGCCGGGTGGGCGGGGCCTGTTGCTATGACTGCTGCTGTGGCTGTTGTTGTTTGGAGCTGCAATTAGAAAGTGCTGAGGCGGCAGTGGAGCCAGAACCGATTCTGGAACAGCGTCTCCCGCCCCCGGGCCAGAGAGGGTTCCCCAGCCCCTGGAAAGCCAGGACACCCCCTAGGCTGTCCCAGCACGCCTCAGCCTCAGGTTCTGAGCCAAGATCTCCCTGTGCTGCCTGTGACTCCAGACTGAGGGCCAAACCTAGACCACTCCCTCCACCCTCAGTTGGCCGTAGGTGTCAGGGTGACCTCCCTAACCGCCGTCTGCTCCAGACAGTAGCCCACAGAAAAACCACTGACCGAACTGCCTCGCCCAGGAGACAGGAAGAAAACTCAGCTTAGAAAACTTTACGACTGTTGGAGTAAAACCCAGAATCAAAGAGAATCAGAAAGAAGTCTGGATTTGTCTTTTATACTTTAAAAGCGGCAGAACTTGAGACGTCCATTCTTTAGAGCTCTGTTGAAGAATTGAGGGAGGGGTGCCTAATAATCCCATTCGAGAACAGTTCCTCCCAAAGGCAGAGAACACTTAGAAATCCCTGAGGACTGTGATACTCAAAAATGCAAAGGCCTGAGAAATCTAGGCCAATAAAAACTGAAGCTTTGATTTCAACGTTGCTTAATTCCATCTTGGCTACGCAAGCCAGCAGAGTGTGAGAGAAATCTCGCAGTCAGCCAGCCTCCTTGTCACACAACTCTGGAAACAGTTATAGGAAGATTGCGGCAACAAATTGTAAACAAAACCAGATCAAGATTCAGAGTGAAGAGTTGAGATGACCGTGTGAAGGCAACCACCCTGAACAGAGTGTAACGTTGGAATGTTAAGGCACAGCCGAGGGGTCCAGACTTTGAATTTTCTCCAAATATCATAATCTCGCAGCCTGGCTGGATGTAAATCGTGTTGCTTGTTTTTTGGGGAAAGCAGAGGAGGTATTATTTGCTGGAATCAAAAATAATCTGTTGGGATGAGCACATAGTCTGTTTTATATGGTGGAAGCATAAAGAAGGATTTCATGAAAATGAATGGCATTTGGGGGTTGGTCTAGGATCCTTCCATTCTTCCCCCAACACATATTCAACCCCATTTTCTATCTCAGACAAATCAGCACCTCAGGGTTCCTTCCCTGTTACTCCAGAAGAGCCCTCCCTGGGATCCCATTCAGATATTTTACCACCTGCCCACAGAACATATCTGTTCCATTCAACATTCCCTTGCTCCATCCTCTGACCTACCTATTACTCATTTCCCTGACATCCTTCTCTAAACACTTCTTCCTTACCTCCCTTCCCACTCTGTTGCCACTCCCCAGGTTTCTACCCAGTTGACCATCGCTCCCTAAACCCTGGCCCCATCCACTCATCCCCACCATGTTTTTCATGTCTGGTCCTTACTTAGTAGAAGACTGGGCTTTTGGAACTGCTGTCCAGTTCCAAACAGAGGAGAAAGGGCACAGTGCATGTAACAAAGCCATAATCGACATTTTTTTAAAAATCACCCCAGTTGGGCATGGTGGTATGTGCCTATAGTCCCAGCTACTGGGAAGGCTGAGGTAGTCAGATCGCTTGAGCCTAGGAGTTAGAAGTCAGCTGGGCAACATAGCAAGATGCCCTTTCTCTTAAAAATATGTTTTTTAAGCCCCAGATAATAGTTGAGATTCATGCCACGTATCCAACCATAATGCAGATTCTGCTTATTACATAGGACTATGGGCGAGGCAGCAATTTACAAATTCTGACATTTTCAGGGAAACAGTGCTAATTGTTCCTTTTTTTCTGTCAACTAATGGTTAAGCTAGACGCCTTTGAGAGTATCAGTTGCTACCTTCCCCTCCAAAACTCCACCTAAACCATAAGGCAGATGGAAGAGAGAAACCTCAAATTCAGGTTAATGGGAAAGCCCGACTTGTGAGTAGATTAGATTGAATCAGTTTTTGGCATGGAAATGAAGTTTTGTTTCAGATGGGAAAGCATTGATGTGATTTACCCTCAGGCACAGAAATAACCCATTTATCATCTAGAAAAGAAGTGGAGTAGCAGCCCTTCTTATCTTCCCTACTTTAAACTCAGAGTTAAGTTAGAATAAGACAGTTTTGTTTACTCTATGATTCTATCTCTCTTGAGGTCTCTCTTCTAATTCTTCAGGCCAATCAAGGACCCAGCAAGTCACTGACAGAGAATGTGGGGGAAGGAAAAAATGAAGGCAAGATTTATCTAGTACTTTTGATGTGCCAAGACTGTGTAGTACTCTTATACATGTTATCTCATTTTATCCTCTTGACATCCATGAGAACTAAGTCTTCCTGTGTCCAGTGGACTACTAAAGACATTGAGGTTCAAGTAGTTAAATAACTTGCCCAAGAATGTAATACAAAGCCAGGCTTCCAACCCAGGTGTTCATTTGCAGACTTTTTGTTCTTCCTCCATCTCCATGGTATGGTGGAATGCACAGAAAACCCCCAGCTGGATCACTCCACAAGCTTTCCTTTCCACAGGGAGACACTAGCCCCCTTTCCCAAACTTACGAAAAAGAAAAGATGGAGGGGAGATTGAAGATCTTTTGTAAGATCTACCAGAACTTCATGAAAAGGTGCTGACACCACAAAGTAAGAACATCCTCATTGGCCCAAGATCCGAGGAGGCAAAGAGAGACATGCCCCAGAGCACACAAAGCAGAAAGGTCTGGGCGGGTTCTGGGAGACTCTGACCTGCTCCGGGCTAGGGAGGGCACTACCTGAGTTCACAGGCTACCTGGAGAGCTCAGCCCAGGTTTCTCTGAAGCTGTCATTTAGGACCAGCCCCTCCTCCTTCTCCTCCCTCCTCCCCCCCATGCCTGACCCTGCAGGGAGGCACGTCCAGCACGAATTCCTTCAAACCTCAGATGCCTTTAGGATTTGTATGTGTCTGAAGAGTTCCCTCTTTGACAAGCAGCATTAGTCAAGTCGAGTGGGTGGGAGGGGCATTTCCTGGTGATCCAGAGCTTGGAGGAAGGGAAGACCCTCCTCCCTGCTTTGGCAAGCAGATCCTAGAGAGGTCCACGTGGGTGGCAATGAGTACAGACAAGCTGGAGGGTTTCTTGCTGGGCAGGAATGCCCACGGGCCACACCTTCCTCAGTCCTCAGAGCACCTCCTCATGTCTGGACCTGCGAATGGGGTGGCAGTGCCAGGGAGTGGGTTAGCCTGTGTCTGGCTCCAACAACCGGTTTATTGTGATGATTCTATTTGTGTTCCCTGAGTTCTGTTTGACTTGGCAGTGGGGAAGGGAAAGGGCAGCAGGTTCACTCTGGTTTGTGCTGGGTGGTTCCTGCAGCCACACCCAGGCATTAAAGCAGGCAGCTTGTGCCCCGGATGCCTTTACCTGGGGGCCCTTGGTGTGCAAAAGCAAGGTGTGGGAAGCATTTCCTTTTTATGGGCCAGCCAGGTGTGGCTGGCATTTCACCTATTCCTGTGTAACTAACGTCACCCAATTTCAGGTCAAAGGGCAGGCTTACTAGACCCTGAGATCCCCAGGATCAGGGAATGGTTGGTCAAGTCCCTTTGGACTGGATTATCCTGAGTTCCTGCTATCCATGGACACCTTAATTCCTGCTTCTAAAACAAAAATCTGAGGTCCGACAGTTGTGCTCTACTTTGGGGGTCTGGTGTCCTCAAATCTGAAATTTGGACTTTCCTAAAGTATACAAAGTTGGGATTTTTTTTCATCAAGGTGGTAGCATTCAAAGAGGACAGACTTCAAGGTCAAATAGAATTAGTCCAGAGCTCTGGATTTGCTCCCTTATTTATATAAGCTTCTGTCCAGAACTAAAATTTCTAGCACATGGAAAATAATAGCTAACAATTATGCTGCTACATACCAGGCACTGTTCTAAGCATTTTTATAAAAATTCATTGAAGCCTCAAGACGATCTAAAGAGGTGAGCAGGTGAGTATTGTTATTGTTATCCCCTCTTACAGATGAGAAATGGAGGCAGAGAGGTTAAGGAGATTACAAAAAGGGTCACCCAGGTCAGAAGCAACAGTGCCAGGATTTGGCAGGAGTTTTGGCTCCAGAACCCATGCACTTAACCAGAGTGGTAGTGCCATTCCTGGAGAGCCATACAGTGCCAGGGGCTAGATGTAGAAGAGAACAGACACAGACACAGCCCCCCAGTCCCCTCCCTGTCACCTCCACCCTTCCCTTCTGAGATTCCCAAGTCAACTTTGAAGAGGTCTTTCTATTAGCCTAAAAATTGCCCTTGCCCTGGACCCTGGAGTACACTTTTCTTGAATGCAGGGATTTCCTAGCTGAAGGTGACAGTCATGGTCATCCAGCCAGGTCATCAAAGGACCTTCAGAAGTGCGCTAGTTTCCATGGGTTCCTCACCTGCTCCCGGGGCAAGAATAAGGCTTGGCGCAATGACGTCCTGGACCTGTCATGAATGAGCATTCTGCCCAGAAGGCGGGTGCGTGCCTTTCTGTGCTCCTTCGCACGCTGGGGGCCGGCAGAGCCAGGCTGGGTGCTGGGCGTAACCAAGCATGTTGAGCAGGCAGGACCACAGAGAGCCCTTCCCAGAAGAAAGTGGCCATGACCTAGACAGCTGGGTGATGAAACCATTTCCTCTCCGAGAGAGGCCTAAGCACATGGCTGCAGGGCCTGGCAAGGCCACAGGCTTTGTTCTTGAGGCCGCTCCCTACCTGGATGCGATAATGCACATTGTGGGTCTGGGCACAGTTAGAATTACTTCTCAAATGGAGGCAAGATGTAGATCATTGCTGTGACCCACACTGATTGAGAGCTTAGTGTGCTTTATGTGGCTCATGTGGATTCATTTATTTAATCCTTAAAACAACCTCATGAGGTAGATGCTATTATTTTTCCCTTTGGCAGATGAAGGAATAGAGATACAGAGAAATTAACTTCCCCAAGTCAGTACAGGCAATGCACGAGATTCAAACCCAGAAACAATGGCTGACTTCCCAGGCTGTGCTCCACTATCTAAAGGAAAATGAAGGTCCTTCCCTCGGGGTCAGTGAAGGCACAGGACCAGGGAAGAGTCTCTACACATTTCCATATTGGACTGGGGGTTCAAGGCCCCAAAGTCCAGTTTGCTGGGGATCCTTGGGACCATAGGCCAGGCCCTCAGAAGTGTTGTTTCATTCAGCACCCAGGCACTCACTGGCCACTCTGGAGCTTCATGGGCCAGAGATGGTTCCAGTACTGCCTTGGGCTAACTAGATCCATACTTTCTACAACCGGGATGGAACCTGGCTGGCCCCATGAGAACAGAAAAGGATTGGGACACAGAGTAGGTACAAAACCATGACTGTCCTATCTCTGGGTATGCCCTTGTCCATCTGGGCTTGGGTTCTGGGTGTGTGACTGGGATGGCATCACACTAAGCCAAAGCCAAACCTACCAGGACACCCCTCCATTTCCGGCCCCTGCACAGTGCCTCTTCTCCCTGTGCCTCTTCCCAATAAAATATACATATCTTGGTGGTAGTTGGCAGCATCAGCCCTGCAGCCAGACTCCCTGGGTTCAAATCCTAGCTCTGCTGCTCATTTGCAAACTATCTATCTTCCAAATTATTTAATCTTTCTGTGCCTCAGTTTCCCTATCTGTAAAATGAGGATACCAATAGTGCCTTCCTTATGTTGTTGTTGGGGGCACAATAAGATAAGGTATGCATTTGGCAAATGCTTAACAAATGGTAGGCATTAGTGCTATGGTGGTGGTTTGTTAAATCTTTGTCTCTTTCTCAGGATACGGAGGTAAGTTTGTCGAACACTGGCTATAAGCTATACCCTACCGGGCTTTAGTATGGCTCGTAGTGCCATGCCCTCCTATCGTGAATCCTTATGTTAGTCCTTTCTAAAGAGATCTAGGAATAGAGACTCTCTTAGAATGGGAGAGAGGTCCCATTAGATTAGGTGAGGGATCTTTGGGAAACTCCTTAAAGCCAGTTTTCTTAAGAATTTTAATGGGTCAACGTGGGAAGTCAGCCAAAGCTATTAATTTGTAACAGCTGCTGAGAAATCATGTCAACACCTCAGTATAGATCCTCTCTGTTGGGCACAGAGGTTAGGTTGAAAGTCATGGAACCTAAAATAATTATTGAGCAACAGCATTATAGGGGATTACTAATGGCAAAATAAACAACCTTAAAAACAAAATCCACCCCCTTGGCTGAATCCTCCTGGAAACTCTCACCTCCTTTTCTTAGGTTGTCATCTCAGTCTGACTACAAACCATGTCTTAATAGATTTAATTTCTGTTCCACTTCTAGCATGAGGGCAATACAAACCCACGTGCCTACTAAATATAAGCTGATGATGATAGGGGCCTGGGATAGAAAGTGAGCAAACTTAATGGGTGAGTTTGCCGCAAAGGAGAGTCAAGGTGAAGGGGTACCTCATCTCGAATCTGAACAAAGGAGTTTATTTCCTGTGAAGTCTGATGAGAAAAAGAAGAAAAAAAAACTGTGGTTTGACTCCATCACACAAAGTAAGTCACAGTGGGTCCTGCCCTGCCGTAGAACTTTAAAGACCTGAGCGGCACATTTGTGGTTTGGTTGTGCTATCCGATTCTGGGGCTGCTTTTTAGTTCATGGCTAGAGAGTTTCCAGTCCTCCTTTGGGCTCTTACGTTATGGTTTCAGTGTGGCCGCACATCTCTCTCCACTATTCAGGTGGAACAGCTGCAAGGGGACCCCCACGGAGACACCATAATAAAAACAGTAGCTGCGCTGAGGGCTGGCCATGTGCCAGGTACTGCTTTGTCTGCACCACTTTACAGGTTAGAAAACTGAAGCTTCATACAAGTAAAACAATTGAGCCAAGACCACACAGGTAGAAAGGTGCTGAGCCCTGATTCGCACACAGGACTGTGCGACTGCCGAAACAGAGCGTGTGCGCACCAACTTATGCCACATCACTATAGTCTTCCTCTTTCTACACTTTTGTTTATGCTGTGCTTCCCCCTCTCCTCCTGCACACCTACCGTGATGTCATCACTCTCGGCATCCCTCGAAGACCTTCCTCCTCTCTTCTACTGTCCCAGCCTTTCCAGCCTAGAGCAGTCTCTCATTCCTCTGAACTTCCCATCTGACCATTTACTTTGGTGCTTGATGTGCTATCTTGTATTATCATGCAAATGTTTTATTGCATAGGCTCTGTCTCCCCAACTAAATTACGAGCCCCCAGAAATCAGGATCAGCTTCTCATGTCTCTTTGTATCCCCCTAGCATTCAGCCTAAAACTGTTCTCGATAAGAATATAAAGAAATGAAAGAAAACTTAAGATAAATATTCCAAACATGGCCTCTACGCAGAGGTCATTTTCAGCAAATGGGATTCATTTTGAGCTCAGCTGCCTTCAACCATAAATCATTTGTGGTGTCCAGCCCAATAAATAGGTGACCAATAAATATTCAGTAAATGAAAAGAAGAATGAGACCCCAGCTCCACCACTTATGAGTGACTTGGGCAAATTATCTTAACTCCTGTAAGCCTCAGTTTCCTCATCTGTAAAGTAGGAATAATTCTCAGAGAGTTTATGCTAGAATTAGAGACATGTGAGGCACCTCTCACACTACTTGGCACATGACAGCTACCATAATTATCATTATCAACATTATTGTTTGTTTTGTGTGTGTGTGTTTTGCTTTGTTTTTTGAGACAGGATCTCTCTCTGTTGCCCCAGCTAGAGTGCAGTGGTGTCATCCCAGTAGCTCACTGCAACTCCTGGGCTCAAGCAATCCTCCTGCCTCAGCCTTCAGAGTAGCTGGGACTATAGGTGTGCACCACCATGCCTGCCTAATTTTTTCTATTTTTAGTAGAGATGGGGTCTCACTCTCGCTCTTGCTCAGGCTGGTCTTGAACTCCTGACCTCAAGCAATCCTCCCGCTTTGGCCTCCCAATGTGCTAGGATTACAAGCATGGGCCAACACGCCCAGCCCACTATTACCATTATTATATTCTAAATCTTTGGTAGGAAATGGTTCCAGCAACTCAAAAATAGAGGACACGGCCACTAGTCTAATGAGTTTGAAGTGGAAAATTGCTGCAGAAGTTGATCAAAACAACTCTAAGCAACAATATGGCCCACAGTTTTCTGCATGTTGCTATTTACCAGGTTTCGGGTTACGTTTTGTTTTTGCTTGTGGCTAAGTCGGAACTCCCATGGTGTCTTCCTATGGAACTCAGCATACCGTTGCTGCGGGGGCCCACTTTTCCTTTCTTTATTAAGAAAGGGAAACAGGAAATCAAATGTAAAACCCTCTGACGGTTGGTGTCACACCAAAGTTGTGAATTTAACCACACCCCCGCCAGGAAATGAAAGTACAGTTCTCACAGTAATGTTTCCTCGCCTTTCATGGCCCACACGGTATTTTTCAGATTTTAGTTAGATAGCATAGATGAAAGGGCCAAACTTTGGGCAGTGGGCTGTCATTGGGCACTTGCTGATTTGAGCATAGATTAGCACATAGATTTAATATTGCACAAATGGAGAAGGGATTTTCATTTGTTCTACGACAGTATGGTTCTACCAGATGTCACAAACTTGGTGGGGGTGGGGGATTCTGCAGGCAGATTCGGACCCATTGATATGTTTGTATATTTTAGCATTTTAAAACTTGCTTCAGTTATCAACATTTAAAAATACATGTGTGTGCACACACATCCAATACTGGATTCACAGCCTCTCTTGGGGAAAAAACGGTGATAGTGGCTCACAGCTGCCTCCTTTAGGTGGGCACATGTCTCAGGTTTGGTGCAGCAGCCCACTGCACTCATTTGCCTTCGGGGGCATTTGAGAGTCCAGGCTTATGTCCCGTGTATCTGAAAAGCATTCACAAAGCTGCCACTCCCAAAGAGGAGACAGGTATAGGCTCCTGACACCTCGAGTCTGGCCTTCTCCTCTATATGCAGTCCTTCACTTTGTCCTACTCTTCCCTGTGTGAGTTTCGTGATTCCAAGTCACTAGTCCTTGCTACCCAAGATATGGACAGTTGTTCATAATCTGTCCTGAGCATAAGGAAAGTTTGTCATTTCTTTGCTCCACCCCAGGGTAGGTCTACCTGTGAGGGTATCGGCAAGGAAGCTTTGGACAAGCAAATTGATTGAGTTACATTACCATCAGATTACCCCCTGAACTGCACATTTTCATTAGTTGATGTGTTGGACCTCAAGTCATTCATGCTTCTTCTGGCAACGGGACTCCCATTTTCCTCTAGGGAATCATCCTTCCCACTCTCAGTCCCTGTGCATTAAGTGCATTTGACTCTACCTCTCACTCCATACGTGGGTGTGTAACAAAGGCCTGGCCAATCAGAGCACTGTTCAATTCTTCTACTATAGTGATTGGTCCAGAGGTGAGCACATGACCCAAGTGAAACCCAGTGAGACCCTTGCAGGGATTGCTGAGCCAGAAGCATGAGCTATTTTTCCACTAGACTTGAACTTGGGAACATATGGACCTGGAGCTACTGGCAGCCACTTTGTTAACATGAGGAGCCTGAGAATAGCGCCAGTGGTGGAGGAGAGCCCTGCTGAAAGACAAAGAGAGATGGGTCCTAGAGCCCTTAGATAGATCCTTGCCTAATGCACACTATTCTGGACTTTGCAGTTCCATGAGCTGCTCCCTAGAGAAACTAGCCCAGAAGATTTGTAGGTCTCCTACCTGATGTCAGCTTTTCCCTAAACAGGCGCAGGGTGGGAGAAGGCGGAAGGGCTACACTTTCACCCCAGGTGACTCATTACATTTCAATAGGGGCTTCCTGAGAGCCAAAAGAAATGGTTAGTTTGGGTTGTTGGTGTTTTGTTTTTTTTTTTAATTACAAAAGTAATACATGTTTTTTAAATTCTAATAATCAAGAAGTAAATAACACAAATAAAAAGATAAACTCCTACCCTCCTTCTCCCCTGGAGCCACTCTCCAGAGGACACTGTGACTAGTAATAATGTTGATGAGAATAATCACTAATGTTTATAGAGGGCTTGCTGTGTTCCAGACACCGTTGTAAGTACTTCGTATTTTCTCATTGAATATGTGGCAAAGAAAGGTTAAAGTTGCAAAGCTGTTAAAATCCACATAATCTGACTCCAGAGCCCAGATTCCTAGCCACGGGGTTGCACTGCCTACAGTTAGATGTTTAGCCGTAAATATACATATATAGATATTTCAACCACAAAGGGTTCATGTTACACATTCTGTTCACAATTGTCTGCCTTAACTGATCATCATCTTTAACATCACTCCATGTCACTTTCCTGATAAGAACATCAAGCTCTTGGCTGGGAAAACATTTCTGGACACAGGTGACTTTCAGGGATGGCAGCCCATTCAGCTGGTGGTTGAGCTTCCTCTGAGGCCTTCAGCAAATGGTAATAACCCTCATAAGTGAAGCAGGTGACAAATGGAAAACAAGGTGGGCATCGGCCTTGGGATATTATTGAAACTTTAACCTGTTGGTCATTGGTTGAGAGATGTCCAGGTATTACATGCTCCTTGAGGGCAGAGACTGTGCCTTAGACCAACTTTTATTTCCTAGTACAGTGTGGCTGGCATGCCTGCCACAGAGCAAGTGCTCAATAAACATTTACTGAGTGAATGGATCAAAGATCACTTGTTGAATACTTTGGGGCAGATCATCTAGGAATGAGACTCACTCTGAGATCTCTGTTGAGATGCTGCTAAGCCCTGAAGGTGACACAACTGACCTGGATTCATAAGCATTTATTATTAATGATGTCATGCTGACGTTCGTACAGGATTTCCACATAGTTTCTCATTCTTATGCATTGAGGTGAAACACACACCTTGCGTGCCATCAACAGACGGTTTTAAAAGTGCATATGGGCTACCACCAAGGTGGTGTAAAATGATGGTAACAAATTTGGGATCTGGAGCTAGACCAGAGGGCTTAAATCCTCTGGTTTAAAGCTAGATTTAAATCCTAGCTCTGACATTTACTAGCCGTGTAGTCTTGGGCATGCTACTTAGTCTCTCTGTGGCTTTATTTCCAGACCTGTGAAATGGGAATGCTAAGAGTACCTACCCCATCAAGTAATGAGGGTTCCCTGAGCTGATGGGTGTAGAACATTTAGAAGAGCAGATAAGCATGCGTTTACATTCAATAAATATTAGCCAGTATCCATACTGTGAAGAGCCCTGTTACGTGACTTTAAAAAAGAGACCAAATTAAATGACAATATGAGATCCTCTACAATTACTTCCTCTTCATGCCCCATAAAGCCAAACGTGCTACTGATTTTTTTTTTTTTTTTTTTGAGACAGAGTCTCACTCTTTTGCCCGGGCTAGAGTGAGTGCCGTGGCGTCAGCCTAGCTCACAGAAACCTCAAACTCCTGGGCTCAAGCGATCCTTCTGCCTCAGCCTCCCGAGTAGCTGGGACTACAGGCATGTGCCACCATGCCCGGCTAATTTTTTTCTGTATATTTTTAGTTGTCCGATTAATTTCTTTCTATTTTTAGTAGAGACGGGGTCTCGCTCTTGCTCAGGCTGGTTTCGAACTCCTGAGCTCAAAGGATCCTCCTGCCTCGGCCTCCCAGAGTGCTGGGATTACAGGCGTGAGCCACCACGCCCAGCCCCAAACGTGCTACTGATTTTGAAACATGGTACATGTTGAGCACAGAATATATTGTTTTAACTTGTTCTCATCCCTGGAAGGTGTTCCAATTCATTATTAGTTTCTTGGCAGTTAAAGCACATGACTTTCTGGGCGATGGTAATACTGCCTAATACACATAATCCCTTTAATACTCACCCACTGTGGATACTGAGTCCTCCCTCCTCCTTGTCATTGGCTGTGGAATCTTCTCTCGCTTTCCCCTAAGTGGCCCAGCGTCATCGCATTCGGGGGGAGCTAGTCTTAGCACTGCAGCTGTTCTAAAATTGTGAGCATGCCAACAGCCATCTTCCTTTCCTGGCGACTCCCCCAGGCTCCCATTCACGCAGGCTCTGTCCTGTTCCCTCTCTGTCTCAGTGGGCTCCGTGTCTGTCAGGATTCATGAGCCTAAAAAGGCACGGTTGAAAATCTGAAAGTTTCCCAGAAAATGCCAGTTATGTTCCCGCTTCCCCCAGTTTATTCCTGAGTTAATATCATTATTATTCTATTATCATTGTGCAACTCTGACAATAGGAGACAAAAGACTTAGGACGTGTGTATGCATACACACTGATTTGTCTTTGGATGGTAAGTAGGCAGCTTTTGACACAGTATTAAATGAAAATATTTTAGGCTGTGACACCTTCAGAGTATGAAAAAGGTGGACCTTATTTTAATAAAGCCCGTCAATGAAAATGCAAGTATTAAAATAGATGAATTAAGTGATAATTTAAAAATTATTTCCTATATGAAGACTACATCAGTGTTTAATTAAATAGCCTCTCTTGGTGCATTTACATCTAATTTATAGTATGAGGGCTCTTTTAATCCTGTCTCTGTTTCCTCAAAAATACCACCATCAGCTACCTCCAGAATCACTGAGCTGAATTCCCTGGCCCAAGGTGGCCTAGTTTCATACAGTCAAGTATTAGGTGCCTAGCATGCTGGATTCTCTCCTGTGCCCGAGTCCCTAAGGCCAGCCTCACCAGGGTATGGCCTGGGCCAAGGGAGCAGTTAGTCCAATGGGGTGGGGCTATGAGGTTCTGATGGTCATAGTAGAAGCATGGCTGGCTTGGCAGTTTCTTGGGGGACCAGAGAGAGGACATAGATGGAGGTCTGTGGTCCTCCAGGAAGGACACTGAGGTCCATAGACAGGTCCTCTCCCCCACCCCCACAGACACATGGTGGAGTGGAGTGCAGAAAAGGCAGCCCCTGCCACAGATGGTAGGAAAGATGCTGATCAATGGTGGCTGATCACCGTGGTGGCACAGGTGGCACAGTAACTGTTCTGTCCCACTCAACTGTCCTGCCTGCTTGACGCAGCAGTGGGGCAGGACAGCCGGTCTATTCTGTGCCCCTCTCTTTTAGGCTTGGAGACAGACGATGGCAGGCCTACCGGTTTTATTCATGGTCAGATTTCCCAGGACCTGGCCTTTTCTCTTCCACTTCACTGTCATTTTCCCACAAACCCTGTCCCTCAAAACATTTGAGGAAGCTTTAGTTCTGAAATGTGATTTCTGCCCCAGTTCATTCATTCAACAAACACTTATTGGGCAGACTAAGCAGAGAGCCCAGTGAACAACTGCACAGTCTTGTCCTCTAGAGCCCCATGGTCTGGGCAGGACGGACTGCCCAGAGCCCTCTAGCAGAGGTGAGCAGGGATGCCAGGGAGAAGCACCTGATCCAGGTGTGGAGGGGTTAACATAACTTGCTTGAGTTGAGGCCTGAAGGCAGCTCAGGAATTTTCCAGGAAAAAAAAAAGGTGACAGGAAGGGCATTCTAGGCAGATGGAATGGTCCCTGCTAACACATAGGGGATGAGAGAGTTTAGCACATTCAACTTTCAGGTGTCAAGGAGTAGAATGGGGAGAGGGCCGGAAGGGGTTGCTGCATGGCTGAGCCGGGGAGACAGCAGGCCCCGGATCTCGGAGGGCCGTGTCTGCCTGCTAAAGCATTTGGGTTTTCTCCAGAGACAGAAATGAAGGGCCGCACAGAGGGATGACCAGACCTGTGTTTCAGAAAGGACACCTTGACAGCAGGGTGGGGCAGGGATTGGAGCAGAGTGGTTAGCCCCTGCCCCTGGCCAGGGGTGGAGGAAGAGCGTGGCTAGCAAGATTGTGCTGAAGTTGATTATTAATAAGCTCACACCGTGATTCATCTATACCTTCCGCAGTCCCAGCTTCATTTCCCCACCCAGCCCCCAGCAGCCCTGTCTTTGATTCTGGTCCATTTCTCTTTCCTTCTTCCCTTAGTGGCTCCCTTCACTGGAATTCTTTAAAATGCTGGTTCAGCCCTATGTAACTCGCTGCCAGATTCATCTGGTTTTCTTCATGGAAAGCTCCTGAGATTTTCTTTCTAAAATCCCTTAGAAGTGCTTTGTCCGGGGGAAGAGAAGGGTCTTCAACGCCTTTCAAAGAGCGGCTAAGAAACAGTGCCCCAGTGAAGTTACTAGTTATGGGAACCCCACGTGCTGCAAGAGCTGCCAGTGACGGGAAATCTAATTCAGCAACATGAGCGCCAGCCGCAGGCCTCACTTTCTGGCAGGCTCCAGAGCCGAGAGGTGCGCATGCCAAGTCCTCGTTCCCCTGGGTGATGCATTGTGGGCGCCATCATGTCAGCCAGAACATACCCTGGAGATTATATATGGGAAACACGTAGCTCACCAAGTATGGGACATCTTTCCCCTGCTGGTATTGGGGGGACAGGACAAATACCTGTGTCATAAGCTCATTGAGCTCCGTTAGGCTTGTTCCATGTGAATAATTTATATTTTGAGAAGCCTAGTACTTTCGAATTCATAGAATAATAAGTTGTGTTGTATCAGGATTCTGTTGTATATTCATCTATCATAATTTATATCTAAAAAATATTAAGATTCAGTACTGGGAGAGACAAAGATAATTTAGATATCATATACGATTAACTCAAGCAAAACACATATCTTCACACAATAGTCACAATACCAACAGCATAAGGGTTTTTTGATCTGTAAGTCAAAATCTCCAGGTGAGATTTGTCCCCAGTGATGTAGGAAATGCCATCTTCTGCCATCGAACCGTCTCTAAATTCTGACGACCACGTTCGTTCCTGTAGCTGCTGCTCCTAATTCCAGGTGAAACGTTCCTGCCATTCAAAGGCAGAGCCGTTTGTGTATAATTTATGAAACCCTTGGGTTCCTTCAAAAGGAAGAGTTTCTGAAATAGAAGTTATTTTTATCGCCATGCCAACAGCAGACCCACAACACCAGCTCACACACACAGTCTGCCCTAAAGCCCAAGGCTCACACCCTCACATCCCTCCATCAAAAAGATCTTTCCATTTCCTTCAAGAACAAACCTCCTTCATGTATTAATACAATGCCCCCTCCCAGTAGTATATGTGGGCCTCGTTCCTCCGGGAGCCGGGAGGGACACACACACACACACACACACACACACACACACACACGCTCCTCCAGCACACACCTCCCTTCTCACTCCCCAGAGACCCGGGGGTGTGTGTGAACGTCTGAACTGATGACATATTGTGACAGAGCGCGCGAGAGAGTGAGGCCCAGCCTCAAAGCAATGCAGGTCACGGCGATAGGCTTTATATAACCCAGAGCCACGGAGAGACCCAAAATAGCAGCCTCCCTGCTGCTCTGTTAGTCTCCTCCATCAAGCGGGGATAAAATTAGAACAGGCACTGACGTGCGCCTGCGTCTGCAGAGGGACTCCAGGGAGACAGTGAGAACAGACTCGACACTGCCATCGGCCACGCAGACTGCCAGATTTTTCAGGCCCAATCTGTCACCAGACAGGGCTGTGTGTGTCTGCGTGTGTGCATGTGTATGTGTGTACACAGGTGTACGTGCGTACCACGTGGAGCCCTGCTCTGAAGGGAACATTTCAAGGGAATAGCTGGGGAGCTGGGGACAAGGAGCTTGGCTGCATGGGGCTTTGAGAAGAATGTTCCAGGCTTTTGGGGAAGAAGTCAGTTCCCACCCCAGTCTCCATTTTACTTCTTAGTTCTTTTTCACTGCCACTTCTCTCTGGTCTATGTGGGATCAGGGCTGGCTGAGGTGTCCCCCGTTTGAAACCTCATTCTGCAAAACAGACAACAAACAAAATCAAAATCCTACTGTGTTTATTTCAATCCAACCAAACGCACACAATCTGCTGATAAAAGGGTTGTGCCAAGAAGGCAAGAGGAGAGACAGGGCTGGGTGAGTTTGGCTGACTATTCTGTAGGCCCTGGGACCTGACCTTGTCAGTGAGCCATGATCATCACTCACAGGTGTGATGCACAGAAACACTGTCCAGCTGAGGCAGCCGGGGTGGTTTGCTCTTTTTCTGCTTGAGGGAAAGGAGGGCAGAAGATGTTTTCCCTAAAAAATATGCAGTTAAGGCCAGGCACAGTGTCTCACGCCTGTAAATCCTAGTACTCTGGGAGGCCCAGGTGGGAGGGTCACTTGAGGTCAGGAGTTCGAGACCAGCCTGAGCAAGAGCGAGACCCCATCTCTACTAAAAATACAAAAATTAGCTGGGTGTTGTGGTGTGTGCCTATAGTCCCAGCTACTCAGGAGGCTCAGGCAGGAGGATCACTTGAGGCCATGAGTTTGAGACCAGCCTGAACAATGTAGCAAGACCCCATCTCTACCAAAAATAGAAAAATTAATTGGGCATGGTGGTGCCAGCTACTTGGGGGGCTGAGGCAGGAGGATGACTTGAGCCCAGGAGTTCAAGGTTGCAATGAGCTACAATGACACCAGTGCACTCTACCCAGGGCGACAGAGTGACAGTCTGTCTCAAAAAAAAAAAAAATGCAGTTAAAGATTTGTCATCTTGATCACTGGGTGCCAGATATAAATTCCAAGAGAGGAAGCATGGCTGACCCCAGGAACCCGAGACCAGATAAATGGTATGGACTAGACAGAATGAGACAGCATTGTGGTTTTGTTTTTGTTTTTCTTTTTTTGGAGGAAAGAGCCATCATCCCATACTATGACCTCTGAAATTCTACCATTACATGTTCATCTTGGGGAATTTATGTCCTTGGAGTTCTCTTTTAAGTATTTCACATGGAGGTATCGGTGATTTATTAGATCTTTTTCTTTTAAGGTAACCCAAGTAAATCCTGCAGTTCCCATGTAGCCCAGCATCTGCACAGTGTCATCTTCCAAAAACAAACTAAAATACACACACACACACACACACACACGTGAAATAACCTGATTTTTTTAGTTCCCATTTTTATTTAAATATTGAGAAGAGCAACAAAAAGGGTCTGATTAGTAAGTAGAGCCACACTTGTGAACTTCCCCTTTCTCTACTTTAAACATTATAAGCTGCTTTGCGCCCCCCAAAACTGCTGGACACTCATAGATATTTTTCTCCATCTCCCAACGTCACTCTTAGCTCTTTAATTTTGTGCAGATTGACCAGCATCTCTGGCTTCTTCTAGTCCTCTCCAATCTGCCCACTGTTTGGCTTCTTCACACACAAAAAAGAAGCATCTAGAAGCTGACTCAGGGCCAGGCATGGTGGCTCACGCCTGTAATCCTAGCACTCTGGGAGGCCGAGGCCGGAGGATTGCTTGAGGTCAGGAGTTCGAGACCAGCCTGAGCAAAAGTGAGACCCCCCCCATCTCTCCTAAAAATAGAAAAAAGTTAGCTGGACGTGGTAGTGCATACCTGTAGTCCCAGCTACCTGGGAGGCTGAGGCAGGAGGATCACTTGAGCCCAGGAGTTTGAGGTTGTTGTGAGCTACGATGTCGCCACTGCACTCTACATGGGGCAACAGAGTAAAGCTCTATCTGAAAGAACAAAAAAAATAGATGCTGACTCAGGAAGCAAGAGTCTGTCTCCCCCTGGAAGTCCAGGCATAAGGGTTCAGAGAGAGTATGCATACTCATCTTGCTAGACCTACAGAGTGATGCCCTGATGGGTGAGGTCAGAAGATGTCTAAGGAAAGAAGAGAGAGACCTCTAAAGAAAAGACTTTTGTAAAGGAGATGAGTTGGGGATGGATAAATGGAGCAGAGGGAGCCTCAGAGTGAAATTTCTCATGTTTGACAGTTTTCGTCTTTAGCCTACCCTGGACAGTCAGCAAGAGTTGAGGCCCAGAGCTTATTGAAAGAACACGGTGTTCAAGACTTAGTATTCTGTCTACCTTTTCTGTACCCACCACTTCAACCTCGGGCTCCACAGCCCCAGTGAGCGCTGGCCCCACTGGACAGCTCCATTGCTGCTGGACAGGTTTGTTCGTGCCTTTGTTCATGAACAACCTTCGTGCACGGCCTTCTCTCTTTCCATAACGTCCTTTCTACTCTTCCCTTTCCCTTACCCACCTGCCTCCCTTCCTTGGCAGCCTAGAGAACTTAAGTTCACTCGCTAATACTCAGCTGAAAGGTTACCTGCCCTGGCGCTTTCCCCATCCCGCTCCCTCTCCCACCCTTGTATGCAGAATTCTAAGATGGCCTCTGAGAATCCCATCTTGTGGTGTACACATTTTATATAATCTCCCTTCCTTGAGTGTGGGTAGGACATGTGAATATGACAGCATATCATTCCTTTGATTGTGACAAAAGGGATTTTTTGGATGTAATTAAAGTCCCTAATCAGTAGATTTTGAGTCAGTCAAAAGGGAGATTATCCTGCGTAGGTCTCATCTAGTCAGAAGGTCCCTTCAAAAAGGGACTGGGACCCTCCCTGAAGTCGAAGAGAATCTTCTGCTGGGCTTGAAGAAGTAAGCTGCCACCTTATGAGAGGGTCTGTGAAAGGGGCCATGTTCACGTAATAAGGACTTGAGAGCAGCTTCTATTGATGAGAGAGGTCCCTGCTGACAGCTAGCAAGACAACAGGGCCCTCCGTCATACAGATTCAAGGAACTAAACCCTGCCAACAACCACATGAGCCTGCAAAAGGACCCCAAGCGCCAGAAAGGAATGCAGCCCAGCAAAAACCTTGATTGCCTCCTTGGGAGACCTTGAGCAGAGGACACAGTTAAGCCATGCCTGGACCCCCAGCACATGGAAACTATGAGATAATAAATGATTGTTATTCGAAGCTGCTAAATTTGTGGTAATTTGTTACATAGCAATAGAAAATGAATACCACTGCCCCTTCCAAGAATTGTTCATCCTCTGGACTCTGCAGCATATTACACTTGCCAGTACTGTAGCCCTCCTCACGTCATATTTATCCCCCACACATGTGCCACCCCACTGTCACTGCATTTCCTGTCTCAGCGTCTCAGTCTTCTTTGGGCCCAGCACCGGGTATCTGGAAGCTAATAGGCAGGAAGCTAGTTAAACATGTTTGTTGAATTAATGTTGTACCAACCTAAAATTTGCTTCTATCTTCACTTGCTGGATATCTTAAACAGAGGTAATCTTTTTGACATCTCGTGTGAGCAGGGCCGGCTCAATTCTCCAGGACACTGTATGTACATGAGCAGAGTCAATTATTAAGTTAATGCATTCCATGATTGCCCCGAAAACAAGATAATGTTTTGGATTTCCCCTCTGGCTTTAGGCTATAATGTTTCTGTTGAATGTTCTGGGAATATCAGATCCTCCATGACAATATCTTTAAAATTGCTTCTCATGCTAATCCTAAACTGGCTGTGGGCAGCTGTCAAGTGTATGTTTATGATCCAGGCTTCACTTCTTGGCGAGATCTTGTCTCTCTCTCTCTCTCTGGCCTCTAGAATGTCCCCCAAAGCACACCAGAGCATATCTGCTCATCTGTTCGCCAGTGTATCTCATGGGAATGGTATCAGTTTGTTTGTGATAATGTTGTCTGCTCAAAGACCATTGCACTGGCCTGTACATGGGTCCTGACTTTGGGTTCAGAAATGCAGTCACGGAGGGGATGGGAGGGCGTGGGAGGGGATAAGGGATACAAAATTGCCTATGGGGTACAATGTACACTATTTGAGTGATGGGTACACTAAAAGCCCAGACTTTACCACTGTATCGATATACACATGTAACGAAATTCAACTTATACCCCCCTAAATCTACTAAAATTTTTTTTTAAAAGAAAAGAAATGCAGTCACTGTAGCCACATGTGAACCCAGAAATAGGGAACAGGTCACGAAGTTGATTTGCTCAATTCCGACCCCACCCCCGCATCCTTGCGTGTGCACACAGAGACGTGCAAGCGCGCACACACCCACGCCCCTTCTTTATTGGCTCCACTGATAGTATAAAATACAGGGTACAGAGCTTTTTATTTCTCTCTGTGTAAAAAGATTTATGGAGTGAAATCTCCTGCCTGGGACTCTGGGTACACCCAAGGCACACATTTCCTTTGCCACCATTTTGCAACCCTGGCCAGACATCCCCTTGGCTTTACAAAGAGGAGGAGTGATTTCTCATGGATCAGGGAGTCTAAGCCAAGGGCCTCGGGGGAAGGGACAGAAGAGGAAGTGACGAGGATGGCAGGCACCGCTCTGTGCCTTTGATTCAGACATTCCTGGTGCTTCCTGGGTGTAGACACCTTTCTCTTCTCTGAGCCTGTTACCTTGTGTGCAAAATGGGTGTAATAATCATACCTACCTCATGGGGTTATTTTATGGATTATATGGAACAATGCACCTAAGACACACAGTTCTAGGCTTGGCACACAGAAAGCCACCCAGTACCCTTCAGCTATTTCCATTATTTGACCTATAATCAGGCTCCAAGGGAGCCTTTTAGGGTCTGAGAAATTGGGCGGAAATTGGTCCACCCCCACAGTCGCTGGCTGCTCGTCAGGTCTCAAGGTCTCTGCAAAGTGAGTAGGTCTGTTATATTATAGGCTGTGCCCCAGTGACACCTCACCCCTACACCAGGAGTGGCAAGGAAGGCCTTTGGCAAGAAACCCAGGAGTGAGACAATAGGTGTGGAAGACGAACAGGAAGTCTGGTTTGGAAGCAAGTGCCAGCAGTAAACCACTCATGGAGAATACCTAATCGGGCGGCTGATTGGGCACTGAGCCATCACTCAGATCAAGCTTCGACGGGAAGATTTGTATGAGTGCCCAAAAATTAGAGAATGTGGACCTTCAGGTCACCAAGGAAATAGATTTAACCAGTGACCAAGGGCACACTTGAGACAGCACAGGCATTGGCCTTCTGGGTTCAAATCCTAGGTCACCTAGTCACTGCCTTGGGCACATTATGCAACCTCTTTGCAGCCTCAGCTGCCTTATCTTTGGGAGGGTTAACTGAGATAACATGCGAGGAGCCTAGCACGGGGCCTGACCCCTCGGTAAATGTGAGCTCCCTCCCAGGTGTCTGGGATACTCTTCCACGACTTCCTTGTTGCTAGATGAAGACAGTTGGGGGTGACGCTGATTCTTCTCGGTTATTTGATATTGCCACACATCTGGCCTTATCGCTGGTTATTCACTGTAAGACTGGCTGCACTCTGCTCCACCTGGCTGCTTCCTGCCAGGTGGCTCTCCTGACGCACTTGGACAGCAATGAAGGGTTGGGCCCGGCAAGCTGGTGGCACCAGGGTTGATGTGAAAGAGTTTCTATTTCATATTCCAAACTAATTGGAAGAAATTACTTTAAAAATGCATATGGATCTATATGCTTGTAACACACACCCCTGACAAGTTGGGGTTCCCAGGCTCCAGTGCCCCCACGAATGCCCTGCCCGGCCCTCCCTCTGACCACTTTTGTAGTTCCCTGGCTTCTCCTTAAGATTATATTATGGGCTCCTCTTCCTCAGCCCATCTCCTAAGTGTTGGGGTCCCAGGGGATTCCCCCCTCAGCCCTCCCCATGTCTCTGGGTAACCTCAACCACGACAATACCCTGTTGAGTTCTGAATCCATCCATCTGGCTCAGAGTCCTCTTCTGCCACAGATCTGTATACACAGCTGCGCCCAGAACATTCTACCTGGTGGTTCCACAGCCCCTCAGACTCAATGTGTCCAAAACGGAGCTGATCTCCTCAACACCCACTTAACTCTTTTGTATTTTCGCCCCAGCAAATGGCACAACATGTAAACCCAGAAACCCAAGCAAACTTGATTGGTTTCCCTCTTCTGTCAATTCTATCTCCTTAGTGTCTCTCAGCTCTACCCCCCTTGCCATCTGCATCCCCCCACCTACATTCAGGTGTCATCGCGTCTTCCCGGGAATCCTGCAATCCTGCCTCAATGGGTTCTCGGCTTCTCCTCATCACTCTCCATGACCGTCCCCAGAGGGAACTTTCTAACATGTAAATCTGACCGTGCTCCTCCTCTTACCCAGAAATCTCTATCAGTCAGGGTCCAGACAGGGACCAGAAGTCACGCCAGCTATTTTAACAGAGACAATTTAGGTAAAGAATTATTGACCAGGTCTGAAGTTGCCAACTAGGAAAGTGAAAAGACAAAGAGAACGACACTAAGGTATCACTGAGATAGGAACTGCAGGAATGAGCTACATGCCCCCCCACCCCCACCCCCACCCCCGCCCCCAGCGCTGTGGGAACAAAGGGAAGACTTTGGGATTATTAATTTAGCAGTCTGGAGGAGATAAGAAACAACTAGTTCGATGTGCAAAGTCCTCGTGGTCTGTCCTCTGCCCTGTCTCCGGCCTTCTGTCTAGGCCCTCTGCTGTCAACAGCTCCTTGCTTGCCGATGCGTGCTATAGCTGCCAAAAACTCTGCTGCTCACCTTCCTCAAGGGCTCCCATAACACCATGGTCACATCGCTACCACGTCACACTGTGTTATCAGTTCCATTTTAGTCATCTGTCAGCTCCAGGGGGCAGGACAAAGGCAGTCCCTTTTTTCTCTTTGCACCTCCAGTTTTCAGGACTGGCACATAGTATGTGCTCAATAAATTGTTGAGTATTAAAATCAGACCCATGTTGCTTTTCACATAAATAATATTCTCCTGCCTGGTTTCCCCATCAAATCCAACCTTACTAAGGGCCACCTCTGATCATATCTCTCCAATGATATCTTCAGTGGCTCCCCATTGTCTGTGGAACAAAGTCCAAACTCCTTAGCATACCGTGTCTGGCGCTCATTTCTGAAATGGCTATCTGGGCTTATTGCCCTCTACTCCTCTGCACACACCGTGGGCTCCTCCTATGCAAGGCCACTCACTATTTATTTCCTCAACACCTTGGACTCTCTCCCTCTGGATCAGAGTTCATGTTGTTACCTCCACCAGGAATGCCTTTTGAGGCTACCTTTGCCTATTGCAATTCTCCCCAACATTCAAGGCCTGGATCATAGGACATCAACTTCAAGAAAACTTCCTGCATCCTCCTTTAGTGGTAGAGGATAAAGTCTCAAGTGTTTTCAGGACCTTCCTATCCCTGTGGAGTCAGTCTGGCGCCTGCTCACTGGTCTCACCTTCTCTCTTCCCACTTCCCTCCTTGCCCTGTCTGCCCTAGAACACTGAGCTTCTCTGGATTCCTGGGATGTGGCATGCTTTTTCATGCCAATAAGCCATTGTGCATGCTGTTCCTTCTGCCTGGAAGGCTGTCCCTGCCCACCCTTCACCCCGTTACTTTCCTGACCCCCAGACCAAGTGAGAGCCCTCTGTCACACACTCTCCTGGTACCCTGTGTTGTCCTTTTATTCAGCCATTGTCCCTGTATCTATGGGCACTGCTGGGCTGTGAGCTGCATGAGAGCAGGGCCTGTGTGTGTCTTGGTATCACTATATCTCTGGCACTTAGCACAGTGCCTAGGCACACACTAGAGGCTCAATATGTGTGCATGCTCTAACAAGTTTCCCCATTTATAGCACACTCAGCAATCTGCAATGAGACAGTCATTTGCATATACACACTTCTCCCCATCTTGATCATAAGCTGCTTTTTTAATTTAATACAAAACTTTTTATTATGGACATTTCAAATATATGCAAACGTCAAGAAAATAACATGATAAACCCCTTTTTCCATCATGCTGCCTCAATAGTCATCAACCTTTGGCCAGTTTAATTTCATCTGTTCCTTACTTTTTTTTCTCGGTTATTTTAAAACACATCTTAGACATCAGAAATCAAACACTTCCTGAGAGTTGATGTATCCTGTGTATCTCTATGTTTCTCATTAGCTTAGCATCTGGTCCCAAACAGAAGATAAATGTTAATTGAATTGATTAATTAGAGAAAATTTTTATTCCGTCATTCAAAAATTTATTCAACAAATACTTATTGAGCAGCCACTAAATGCCAGACACTGTTCTAGGCATTGGGGATAGACTCTAGGGAGAGGACACTGGGAATGAATGAATGAATGACAAAATGTTTAAAAGCTCCCCATAGCGGTAAGCGCAAATCATTAAAACTAGGAGGATGTGACAGCAAGTGATTAAGTGGCTACTTGGAACAGGTGGTCAGGGAGCGCCTCTCCGAAGAGGGTGACCTTTACACGGAGTCCTGAATGGCAAGAAGGAGCCGGCCGTGGGAAGCCGAATGAGAAAAGCAGTCCAGACAGAAAGAACAGCAACTGCAGTGTCCCCGAGGCAGAGCCCGCCTGGCTGTTTGAGGAACAGAGAGAAGGGCAGTGTGGCCAGAGGGGGGAAGCAGGGGCAGTGGCAGGGATGAGGTCTGAGAAGCAAGCAGAGGCCACATCCTGTAGGGCTTTACAAGCCAAGGCCAGGAGTTGGGGTTTTGTTGAACACTTGTTGGAAATCCACTGGAGGTTTTTAAGCAGAGAAGCCATATAATCTGTTTACAAGATCGTTTTGGCTGTGGGGTGGAAAATAAGCCATAAGGTGGCAGGAAGACCAATTAAGACGCAATTGCAATAGTCTAGGAGAGAATGATGGTGTTTTAGGCATGGGTGGGAGCAGTGAAGATGGAGAGAAGTGGAAGACTCAGGAGATGTGTGGGAGGCAGCGTGGACAGGTCTTGCTGGAGGATTAGATGTGGAGGTGAGGCAAAGAGTCAGGATGATTCCCGAGAGGAGGAAGGTCACTCTTCCAGAATGACGGGGGCACCAATGGTTGGGGAGGAAGCAATTAGGAATACCAGCTAGTGACACCAGGCGGAGTCAGTCAAGCTCACAGTTTTATTTCAGATGCGTCCTCATCAGCACCAGCCTCAGGTTCCTCATCTGTAAAATGGGCATGATAATACCATCCTGAGTATTTGTTTTGAAGGTTAAATAAAGGGCGAGCAATGAGCCAAGGCACAATGAATGTGAGTCCTTATCCACTTCCCCACCGAGGGGCACCCCCCCCATTGTCAGCCTGTCTGTCCAAGGAGCCATCCTGGGGAGTGGATGTACTCCCCTCATTCCTCTGGGAGTGCCACAGTCCCCAGGGAGAATCTGAGTCACCCACTCACTTGAGTAACTCTTGTGCTTTTGGCACTTCCATTAGGAAGGGCTGGGACAACAGGGAAATCGTTGCCCCGGGGCTAAGATTCTTTGGAGTGAGTGAGAGTCAGAACTCTTGGGGGATCCAGACTTCCCTAAAAAGGGGTAAGAATGAGAGGGGAGCTGGAAGAGTAGTAGGCTGTGGGCGCTGCCCCCCTGTCCATGTGGGATCCAGGGAGACGGGATCCCAGAGACCCGCTTCTCTGTGCTCGTGGCTCCTCCCTTGGCACAATGACTCAGTGAGCACAGGGGCCCCAGGAACCTGCCTCCACTTGCACTTAGGGGAAACGCATCTGGACCTCCTGGAACGAGAATCAGGGAGCAGGGGCCAGGGCATCTAAAAATTGTCCTCCCCACTCTCTGCCTCTCCACTTCTGACAGCTCACAAGTGCTGATCTTTTTTGAAGTTATAAAGGTATGTGTATATGTATATATATATACACACACATATTTTATAAGTACATGTATGTATAGAAAGACTAAAAAATGCATCAAAATCTTAAAATTGGATTTTGTCTGGATGGCAGAACTATGAGTGATCTTTATTTTTATCTTTGTGATTTTTTTGTATTTTCTGCAATGGATTTTTTTCCAATGAGGGCAAAAATATTACAACAGTAAAAGAACTTCTAAAATATCTTCCTTTCAAAGTGCTCAAAAGCTTCCATGATTCTAATCTCTTCCTGAAACCAACTCTGTGGGGAATGTTTGTATGAGAGTGATAGTAGAGAGAATTCATTCACTTGTTCTTTCATTTCATGCATCCACTTCATTCATTCTTTCATTCGACAAGTATTTGAGTGCCTAATGTATATTATTGTTGAACCCTATGGTAATAAAAGATGTTTAGGATACAATTCCTGTCCTCTTTCTGATTTAGAGTTTTAAAAAATTAAAACAGAATAAGGCAAGGAAATGAATGAGTAATGCACAAAATTACGGGTCCTGGGAGGATAAGATAACTACATCTGGAGGCATTAAAGGCAATGACATGCAAGAAATGGGATTTCTGAGCCTTAAGGGTGATAAGACTTGGAGAAGGGAGCAGGTGGAATGGCCTTCCAGGTAAGGCAAATGGCATAAGTGAAGACACAGAGGCAGGCCTACCAGGGTGTTTGAGAAATGACACATAGAGAACATTGTATCTCTTGACAGCCATGGCTAAGAAGTAAGGGTTTACTATGTATAAATGTACATATGCTCGCTTGAGAGTTTTGCTCAGAGTAATCCTGTAAAGTAGATGGGACAGCAGCATGCTCCCATTTCATATCTTGGGAAACTAAAAGTCTGCGAAGATAAAGGCTTCTATCCAAGGCCTTCTGGTAGCAGTGGAAGATGTGGAAAGAGAAAGTTTTCAGGTGGCCGGGTGCGGTGGCTCACACCTGTAATCCTACATTCCGGGAGGCCGAGGCGGGAGGATTGCTTGAGGTCAGGAGTTCGAGACCCCCCCCCCCAACTAAAAACAGAAAACATTAGCCAAGTGTGGTGGTGCATGCCTGTAGTCCCAGCTACTTGGGAGATTGAGGCAGGAGGATTGCTTGAGCCCAGGAGTTTGAGGTTGCTGTGAGCTAGGCTGACACCACGGCATTCTAGCCTGGGCAACAGAGTGAGACTCTGTCTCAAAAAAAAAAAAAGAAGAAAGTTTTCAGGTCTCTTAATCCCACGGGTGCTCACATCTGGGGAAAAAAAAAAAACCTGTGGCTGTAGATAGAAGGTTTCTCATCCAGAGAGAAAACCAAGTCACTAAGAATATGTAGCAGCATTCCATTACTCATAAATCAATGACCAAACCAATAACCAACAAGCCCTCTATGGGCATACAGGCTGTACATCATTGCTTGAGCATAAAAGAAGGTGTCAAAAAAATATATACCATGCTGTCAACATCTGTTTGTGTGGAGGAGGGTGCAAGAAAAGAGAAGGAAGGTGGAAAAAGGAAGAAAGAAAATGAATAAAACATTTTCAAGAAAGCAGCTAGAAAAACCATAAGGATGTTTGTCGCACGCATAGTTTACAATGGCAAAAATGTGAACAACTAATGTTTTAAGTGTAGATTTTAGTTTGAAATAATTATGGCATGTTCACACCATCAAAAAGCTTTTTAGCCCTTAAAAATGAAGAGCATATTTAATTATTAACATGAAATATGGTGCTTAGGAAAAATATTTTTAAGTGGGGAAAAAACTGATTATATAACAGTATGTCTAGTACGAGCCCAGAGCCCGGCTCTATGTTAATTTGACCATGGAAGGCACTTTAATAACAGCTGTCGATTGCTGTAGAATTACCTGTGCCTTTCCCCTTTATTTTTTGCTTCATCCCATTTTGCAGTTTTTCTAAATTAATTTATATTTTTTCACAAGCAAATTGCTGTTTAAGACAGGAAAAGTTAACAAGAACTCTAATCTGTTTTAAATTATGTTTTCTTAGTCACTGAACTTAATCTCAGGTGTTTTTCTTCCTTCATTTTCCCAATTGCTGTAAAGTGTGCCTGCCGGCATGGAACCCTGCGGCCCAGGGCTGCGGTCAGCCCTGCACGTTTCCTGAGAGGCGCACCAGGGAAGACTCGTCCTGCTGACCACTGGGGGCTTATTCACAACAGATCCTCAGCCCCAAAATAAGCAGCCAGGGTGTTTCCTCTTCCTAAAGGGGAAGCAGAAGCTCCTGGTGAGCAGAAGGAAGGGTGAGCCCTGTCTAGACCATCATCCAGGGGGAATTCTGTCCACACAGTTCCCCGTGGAAATCCCCAAGGCCCAGAGCAGCTCTGCTGACTCAGGCCACCCAATTCTAATGGCACCTCAGAACGCAGCCAACCTTCCCTCTCCAGCAGAACCGCCCCCACCCCCATCCCATACCTCCCGAGGAAGGCAAAGGATCCCAGAGACACCTGGGTGCAGGGTGATCTTCAAAGGAGAGTTTGCTCAGATAAGGGAATGGGTCCAATTAGAGTCTCTTTGATTGATTGGGCTGTCAGGTCTAACCTTGGACCCTGCCCAGCGATAATCCTCTCCTCTCATCTCTGGGAACTGCTGCTGGCCAGGGCACAGCCAAAGGGACTCTAAGAACAAATGCATTTCACTAATGCAAGTAAACAGGCTCCATGTTCATTTCCAAGTAAAAGAATCAAGTTCAGTGATTCTTAACCATGGCCAATTTGCCTCCCGGGATGTATTTGGCAACGTCCGGTGGCATTTTGAGGTACCACAACTGGAGGGGAAGGTGCGCTACTGGCATCCTGTGGACCGGCCTGGGATGCTGCCAAACATCCTACAATGTACAGCACCCCGACCCCAACACACCCCCACCTCATCAAAGAATTAACCAGCCCCAAAAGCCAACAGTTGGGAAACTCTGGTCTAAGGTGTTCCCTGTGCTTTATAGATGCAAAGAAAAGGGGCTCTGGGGAGTCCCAAGACGTGGGGATATCTGAAAAGGAAGACCTACTGGGAAGAGGATTTTCTTAAATAAGAGCAATGTTTCCAAGTGGCCGGTTCCCTTCAAAAACATGGTACAGGCCGGGCATGGCATG
>NW_012150840.1:15172407-15207478 GCF_000956105.1 Propithecus coquereli | reverse complement strand
TATTTCAAAAGTATTGTTTAAAGCAATTGTCTTATATGTACTTTGTTTTTTAAGGGGAAAAAAAGAATGTGGAAAAGGGTACAGGACGGAAGGAGAAAGATCTGGATTCTGGCCACTAGCTTTGCTCTGATTCTGAGCAGTTGGTAATTAGATACAGACTCTCCTCTCAGGAATCTGTCAAATAAAGCAAAAGAGTGGATTCCATATTTGTCATGTTAACACTTAGAAGTGTCTGGAAGCTTGGAAATATCTTTAACCATGTCTGAAACACAATACAAAGTGAACTAGAAATTTAATAACATTCTGGTTCATTTAACTAACAGGTGGGCAAATGTCTGTGGTTGAAGTTGCATCAAATTAACTATGCCTGCAGTGATAACATTTGCCAGATCTTCGCTTTGCTTCTCCTTGAAAATCCTGGGTATTTGCTTGGATATGTTGAGCCTCTAGTAGGATGCTGTTATCAGCCCTCCTCCTTCAACTCCTTTCCCAAGATCTGATCTGATGGAATAAGGATTTACTGAGTCCTTCCAATGTGCCCAGCAGTGCGGTCCTGCTGCGAATACACGCATAGTACGTGGAGACTAATTTGGGATTAGTCTGGCATTTTGAGACTGAAGGCTTGAAAAAACAGTATTGCCTCTGATGGAAGAGCACGCTGAGTGAGTGAGTGGGCGCTGGATTGGTCTGGAAGACAATGACTCAGGGTGTGAGATGATCAGGACATCCCAGTGGAAAATGTTCATGAAGCTGTTGGAACCAGACAGTTGGATCTCAGGCGAGAATATGAGATCAAGAACTAAATGTGGAAGTCTTCCACGCACAGGTGAGTTCCCTGAGATGGGCAGAAAATAGGACAGAAGCCCAAGGGCTGGACCTCAAGGTGCAATTCAGAGTTGAGGGGTAGGAGGAGGAAGAGAAAGCAGCAAAGGAGATGAGTAAGAACAATTAGAGAAACAGGAAGAAAACCAAGGGAGCTCGGCACTATTGCAATTTAGGATGAAAAGTGTTTTGTTTGTTGTTTTTCTTTTCTTAATTTCATCTATTTATTTATTTTTTTGAGACAGAGTCTCACTCTGTTGCCCAGGCTAGAGTGCTGTGGCATTAGCCTAGCTCACAGCAACCTCAAACTCCTGGGCTCAAGCGATCCTCCTGCCCCAGCCTCCAGATTAGCTGGGACTATAGGCATGCGCCACCACACCTGGCTAATTTTGTCTACTTTTAGTAGAGACTGGGTCTCGCTCTTGCTCAGACTGGTCTCAAACTCCTGAGCTCAAGCGATACTCCCACCTCGGCCTCCCAGGCCTCCCAGAGTGCTGGGATTACAGGCGTGAGCCACCGTGCCTGGCCTATTGTTTGTTGTTTTTCTTTAAGGGACAGTCAAAAAGTGTCAATCTCCATAGCATGAACACTGACAAAAGGCCCTGTTATGTAAGACAACCAATCATCTAGTTTGCCCAAGAATGTCCCAGTTTTAGCACTGAAAGTCCCACATCACAAGAAACAGCTTCGTCCTGGGCGGGCAGTTGGGATGTGCAAAGCCTTAAGCTAGATGCTAAGTTGGGGCACCAAAAAGGAACAGTTCGGCAGCCAGTAATGGAGATACACGCCCTCTAAGAGACCACATTTAAAAAAATCAGATTCTGTGTTTGCCACATCCTCTGGGCATGACCCTGGCCCAGACACAGGCCAAGGTTAATAAACCGAACTAGTTGGATCCAGTCTTCGAAAACCTTTGATCACTTTTGAGGTTTTTGGCCTGGAAGCATTTCCTATCATAAAATTTAGTTAAGTCAAATTCTTATTTGGCTCAAGTGCCGTTTCTCTGAATTGCCTTCACCCAAGTGATTGCTTTTACTGGAAACTCAGCTGTTAAGGTAGAGTTGATGGCCTTGCAGAAAAGAAGGTAAACCTCAAAACTGACACCCGATAGAAAGATTAAAGGAAATTAGCTCACTCCGTCAAAGCTGGAGACACAGTCTTGAGGAAACTCCAACAGATTTGGAAAACTACATGCTACATCTCCGACAACTTCCAGAGCCCATAGCTTTTCTAAAGACCAAATGTCCTGTGTTTTTGTTAGCATTATCACAAAGCTCTTTTTTCAGTAGTATCTTGTGGTGCTTGCAATCCAGAGGGAACTGGATGACTTTCATGCTTTTTCGTTTTTGTTTTTTACACGCTTTTGGTCCTGCCCATTTCCTCTAAGCTGGAAGCCAAAAGTTGGCAGCTTGTGTACCAATTCAGCCTGTGAGTGTGTTTTGTTTGGCCTGCAGGGTGTTTTTTAAAATTTTGAATTAGTTGCCAGCATTTAAAAATCAGGAGATTTCACATAAAAATCCGGATTTCCTGCTTTTTTTGAAAAATTGGAAGATCTAAAGACATGGGGGCTGTGTAGCCATACGGCAGGTGTAGGCAGGAGCAGAGTATCAGCTGTCCCCTTTGGAGGGGGCACGGGCCCTCCCTGCAGCCCCACTTGCTACTTTCCTTCCTTTACCTACCAGCCCCGTTCACAAGACTCCACAGAGAATGAGGCTTCCAAAATACCTCGGTCATTAGTTTTGAACCGCTTGCCTTGACCTGTTTCCTGCCCTACATCCCAACATGTTCCCAAGCCTCGGAGGTTCTGACGTCATGACTGATTTCCTGCTTGTGGATTCGACTCATCCTCCTGGCCCAACACCTGGCACCATTCCCCCAGGTTACCTGTGCTTCCTGCCCACCCTGTCCCTGCCCCTCTAAACCAGGAAGACACGCCCATGCTCCATGCTGCTGGCAGGCACAAAAACCAAACTGCGGCCAACCCCACTCGGTCTGTTCTCACTTTGTGTCTGTCCCTGATCTTTTCTCCCACGTCCTACTTCTTTCAGGGCCCACCCAGTCGCTGACCTTTCGACTTTCTCTCCTGTTTCCATCCTTGAAATCATCCCTGGGACTTGACCGCAGAGTTCAGCCCTTCTTGTCTCGACTCTTGGCCTCTCTCAAGATGTAGTTTACACTTTGCTCATCATGCCTCTTCCTACTTACAAAATCTTCAACTCAATCTGGCTTCAGCCCCTGGAAATGGACCAGTGAGAGTAATGCTGGCTGCTGTAACAAGCAAAACGCCAACATTTCAGTGGCTTAACATGATGAAAGGTGATTTCTGACTCACAGAACAGTCACATGTAAGTTTTCCTGGTCCCAGGCTCCTTCCAGCTGTGGCTCAGCCATCCTCGAGGGCCTCAGAATCCTCTTCATGCGGCTGGTGGGTAGCAAAAATGAGAGCGTGGCAAAGGAATCCCTGCTTCTTAACTGCCTTCCAGCCTCAAAGTAACACACATCACTTCTCCTCACCTTCCACTGGTGACAGCTAATCTTGTATCCCCACCTAAATGCAAGAGGAGACGGGAAATGTGGTCTTGGTAAGGTGCCATTCTGCAGTGACAATGTCATGCAATGGAAGGAAGGGCCTGAACTTTGGGTTGACAGCTGGCTATCTCTGCCACAGTACCCAGTCCAAGCAGAGACCCACATAGCTGGTTCTCTGGCTGAGCTGGGACTGGTTCCCACTCCTGGATTATAGAAGCAGTCACAACTCTCTATGGCAACTGACCGAAACCCAAATCAGCCTAAGAAAAATGTGCTGTCATCTGGATTTCAGATCAATGTAAGAATAAATAAAAGAAAAATTGGTTGTCATAACTGGGAAGTCCAGGGGGTTGAGGTGACCTAAAGTAGAATGGGATCCAGGCACTCAAATATGGACTTGAGTTCTTTCTCTCTCTCCATTTCCATGTCTTGCCCGAGTCCCCTCTCGCCTTTTGCAGATTTTCTCCACATGACAGTGAGGGTGGTCAATTTCCTCCAGCTCCAAGTTTTAAAAACCACAGGGAAGGCTCTGATTGGCCTGGTAGAGGTTACAGGTCTACCAGGGTGGAGGGCGAACTGAGTTCTTTTCTCACCACATTGAAGTGGACAAAGAACAGCTTCCTCAAGGAAGCAAGTAGCACGGGACAGACGAAGAAACAAGTAGCTGCCACAAGCATGATGCAGACTCTCCTTTGACCACGCAGCCTCTGTCCACACCTCTGTGGCCAGCCCGGACCCTGGGTCTCGGTGCAGGTCCTGGGGAGCAGCCTCCTGAGACCAAAGCACACCTGCTATGCACTATTTTATAATAGTGAAAGTTGTGGTTTCTATAAGAGTTAATAGGATCTTCATGACTTTCTATGAATTCACCAGAATTGGAAAAGACCTATTGATAAGTTTTTTACAAGGTCTGAAGACAAAGTTCCATAGGGGATATATTTACATACTGCAACACCAATGGAAAATGTATGCTTTTCAGGCAGGAATTTACTTCAAGGCTGAAGTACCTCATTTATTCATCCATCCAACAAATGATTATTAAGCACCTGCAATGTGCCCAGTTTGGAGTCAGGTGCTGGACATGTAATGATGAATAAGTTCAAGTCCATGGCCTCCCAGACTTAGTGTCTCTGGTATCTAAGGAAACACAGATGAGGCAAAAATGTGATACCATGACCAACTGTTGAAGATAATGTTATACAAACAAAGACATCCTGAGTCCTGAGTACAGAATCCAGGGATTCCCAGGAATGGAAGAAATTCCTGACATGCTCAAGAAAGGAAAATATGAATCTGGAGCCAATGGCAGTCAGACCATCTCAGAATTCATGATGAATGGCAAAGCGTCTCCAGAGGGTAGGGGCCACTGGTATGTCACATTGCCAGGGACACCATTGAGACCAGCCACCCTCTAACCTCTTTCTTGATTGCTTCTTAGGTCTGGTTAGGAAATCTTTTCCATCAATACCCACCTCTAATTTTATATTGTTAAGTCAATGACAATTTTTTAATAATCACGAAAGCTTGTTTTATATTTAAGAATGCTATTATGCAAAGTGAAGAAAATTTATACGGTCTAGCTCTTGTTTTTTGTTGTTGTTGTTGTTGTTTTTCAGTAAACTTTTTATTTTGGAATAATTTGAGATTTACAGAAAATTGCAAAGATGATACAAAGAGTCCCATATACCCTTCCCCCAGTTTCTCCCACATTCTTACATCATCATGCTGTATTTGTCAAAACTAAGAAACCAACACTTGTACATTACTATTAACTAAACTCCCTGCTTTATTCCGATTTCACCAGTTTTTCTCCTACTGTCCTTTTTTCTGTCCCAGGATCCAATCCAGGATACCACATTGCATTTAATAGCTCTTGATTTTTGAAGATCATTACTCTTCAGGCCTGGGTCAACTCTGCTTCTTTTCCTCCTTATTGCCAATGTTTTAGACATTTCATGGTTCATTAGCACCTCCGCTAGAGTGTGAGCAAAGGAAGGAAACAGTTTTGAAATGCAAATTAGCCAAATGTTATTTATTTGTTTGTGGAAGGTAGCTCGGTTGCTATTAAGGCCAAGGTTATTGGCTTCATCTCTGTAAATGAGTCAGCTGGCTTAGCAATGACGGGGAAAATTTTGTCCTGTGGCCATTATTTGCACCCCAAACCCTGTCCAGCTTCTCTTAAATGCAAACTTTTTGCCACCACAAGATAATGGTGGAAGTGCCTGTCCTATTGCCTCGATACTCCAAATGTGGCTAGTGAACCAGCAGCATCGATATCACCAGGAACTTCTTAGGAATCAGAATCTCAGGCCCTACCCAGTTCTGAGAATCGGAATCTGCACTTTAACAAGATCCCTGGGTGGTTAAGAAGCATGGCTGTTCAACAAATATTTACTGAAAACCTACTCTCTGTGAGGTGCTGGAGTTTCAAAAATGAAAAAAAGAGACATGTCTCTGTCTTCATAGAACACATAGTCTAGCAGAGAATAACAATTACAATTGCAAAGACAGTTGTGGTGACAGGGAACAAAAGAGGGCCTGATCTGGACTGGGGGATCAGAGAAGATGTCATATTGGGGCTGAGACCTGAAGAAGAAGCAGATTTCACCAGCTGAAGGAGGGAGGAAGATACAGGGTGTGAGGGTAGAGAAAGGTGGGTGAGGCATGGAGGATCTCAGAGGCAAGGGAGACCATGGTGTCTACTGGGAATTGCACGTAGTTCAGCACAGCTAGAGCAGCACAGGCCAATGCTGAGAATGTTCTAGGTGGAGGAGCTGGGGATTTTCTTCTCTCTGTATTCACCTGCATCACCAACACATATTACTGAGCACCAACTATATGCTAAGCACCATACTAGGTACTGGGGATACGGGTAATAAATGTCGCAGTCCCATTAGACATGGGACTCCAGTCCAGGTCTGTTAGATACTGTAATTATCCAAACCACGAGAGGGAAGAGATGCGTGAGACATCAGAGTCCTTGCAGTTATGGCTCAAGAATCCCCTGGGGGGAACAGTCCAAGGAAGGCCAGGCCTGTGTTCAGATAGGGTCAGTAGAGTGTGTCAAAGATGGAGGGGCTAAACAAAGGGGTCCCAGCTAAGTCATCCCATAATAAAAGGGTACACGAGTCCCATAGAGCCAGAAGGTGCTGCCCAGGTGAATGCTGGGCAGGGCATGGGAAGCATCTTAGTTTTCTATTGCTCCATAGCAAGTCACCACAAACTTTGTGGCTTAAAACAACACCCATTTATTAGCCACTGTTCTGTAGGTCAGAGTCCAGCAGGCTTGGGTGGGCTCTCTGCTTAGGTTCTCACAAGGCTAAAGTCAATGTATCAGCTAGAGTGGGCTCTTATCTGGAGGCCCTGGGGAATAACCCACTTCTAAACCCATTTGGGTTGTTGGCAAAATCCAATTCCTTGTGGCTGTAGGTCTGAGATCCCTGTTTCCTTGCTGACTGCCAGCTGGGGCCCTCTCTGTAACTAGATGCCACCCACATTCCTCCTCAAGTGGCCCCCTCCATCTTCAAAGCCAGCAACAGTACATGGAATCTCCCTCATACTTTGATTCTCTGACTTCCTCTTCTGCTGCCAGCCCGAGAAAGCTCCCTGCTCTCAAGGGCCCATGAGCTTAGGCCCACCCGGGTAATCTCCCTAACATAAGGTCAACTGTGCCATGAAACATAAGACAATCATGGAACTAAAATCCATCATATTCAGAGGTTCTGGGGATTAGGACATCTTCGGGGGACCACTTTAGAAATTCCATCCACTCCAGGAGTTAGGAATCAAACTGGAAGTTTGGAATCCTAACTGGTAGACCTTGGTCAGCAGCTGAGGTTCCACATGAGACTTACGTGAGGGTGGAAGTGGAGTCTGCATTCGGTGACCTCCCAGGAGATGTGCCTATGCACCGTTGGATCGTACACGCTTGTAAAAGGTCTCTCACCCACTCTGTGACTTCTGTGATTTCCTGGGGGATTCTGGTGATCACGATTACTTGTGGGACCAAGCTTCTCCTTACCTGAGTTAGGTCAGTCTGCGAATCTGCTAGCTGACCCCATGAAGGGTCCCTATTATATCCCACAACAGCCCAGATCTGGAGCTCAGTCCTGTTCTAGTCTTGTCACAAAAACCTACCCTCTGTGGCCTTGGTGGGAGCAGCAGCAAACCTTAATGACGGTTTGGGACATGTACCCCGTTCTCCTCCCGACAGCACCAAGAAGCCCTCTTCTCAGAGGCCCTTCATCATCCTTGGCTCCCTTCCCTCTCTCCAATTTCCCTTCTCTCAATGCTTTACCTCCTTCCTGTTGCTCAGAAGCCAGCCCTGTTTCTTTTTTTTCTTTCTTCTTGGGTTTTTTTTTCCCCTCCCTTTTTCTTATGCACAGCAATTTCATTTTCCCACCTCCAGAGCTTCTTATGCACATCTGATGATTTGGCTAAAGCTTTGGTGTCACTACTTGGAAGGATCTACCAGATTAAATCCTTAAATCAGGACCATGCTCCGCCCAAGCCTTTGTCTCGTGGTGGGAGTGAGGGTGGAGGTGGTTTCCTTCACCCAGCTTCACACGTTCTGGACGGAACAGATGGAAGTACCCGGTACAATGGGGACACACAGTAGCAGCACTTCCCCAAGCAGGTTGCAGGGAAGTGAAGACCCGAAAGGTGAAAAAGAGGGTGGAAACTAGGTCTCAGCTGGGGGAAGGGTTTTTACTAACACAAGGAGAAGAGAACAGGAGAGCAAGGTCTGTTGCAGGAAGTGAGGAGAGGGCAGAATTGAACCCAGAAGGAAGAGTAAGATTCAAGTTAGTGGAAGGGAAAATGACACACTTTCCAGGCAGCACCCTGGTGACAGGAAAGGCCAGGAGGGGGACTGTTGGGTTGTTTCTTGTCCAATCACTAGAGCTCTTTGACCTGAGTGGAGAATGTCATGGAATGGGCTGGGTGTTAAGGCAGGAGAGGTAACTAAGGGCCAACTTGTAAAAGGTATAGAACGCAAAGCTATTACTTCCACAGGCAGCGAGGAGCCCTTGAGGTTTTGGCACAGCATGTCAATTTGTGCTACCAAGGTCACTTTTATTGACTTAACCTGCATGTTTGCAAATGCATACCTTCAGATCACATAAAACCTGGTTTTACACACGCACACACACACACACACACACACACACGCCCCTCTCCAATTCACAAAAGAGCAACCGTTTGGTAACTTAAGAACCTGCATCGATTGTATTTTTTTCCACTTTGGCTTAGTGATTCACTGGGAATCAGCAGCAGAGCTGCCACTGACAGGCAGTGTGTTGGATATGACTAGTTGGCTCTTAGCAACCATTCTCACTTTTTACTGGGCCTTCTTATATTGCAAAAGCTCTCCAGCTATAAACTATATTTCTCAGACTCCCTTGCGGGTAGCTTTCTGAACGATGCAAGTAGGTTCCATCAAATTAGATGCACTCTTAAAAGGCAGAAGGGAGTTGAGTCCGGGGCCCCCTTCCTGCTGCTTTGGCTGTGTGCTGCTCACCAGCAACGTTGAGGAGATACGGCATCTGCAGCAGCAGTCCAGTGTGCAATTTCCAGATCCACGAGTGTCTAGTGGAATGTGTGGCAGAGGGAGTGGAGGTGGCATCAGATCCCTGGATTACAGCCGTAGTGGTGAATTCTTAAATCAAGCCGTTTCACCAGTAGCCTCCCGCTTGTGGAGGAGTTACAGTTCCCCTGGAAGGTCACTTCTGGGATACTCAGATAACTCAATCCAAGAGGGGGCTCAGTTCCCAACCCTTGTGATAATTGTAAAATTATTAATTTCCTTCTTGATTAAAATATCTTGAGTAACTCTTGTTTCCTGCTCTGAACCTTGACTTCTGCAGCTAGAGACATGAAAGGGTAGATTTTCAGCAAATAGACTTTCAAAAAAAATAGTCTTTCAGTTGGCACCCAAACTGTAATGAATCGAGGGGGTCTGGAATCACCCATCTCTTAGTTCATTTTCTTAGAATAACGTTCCCAAAGTGTGACACATATACCTCTAGGGGTACATAGGAGGATTTTAGATAGTACATGAGTGAACATTTATACAATTTCAATAAGTGTGTATTTATTTTAGTGTGTACTAGGAAAAAATTTATAGGTGGCATATCAGCCCTGATTTCATGAATCAGCGACTTCATGAATATTGTTATTTATGGCAAGGCTAAAGTGGGTAGTGATTACTCCAGCAAAAACATGTTAATTAACATAATGAAAAATATGAAATAAATAACAGATGGATGGCATGCAGATTTGGCAAAAATCATGAGGACAGTATTCAAACCACTGAGGTTTGGGAAACCCTTTCCTAGATACTCATTCTTACGAGTCCCCTCACTGTAGAAACAGGGAGGTGCAGGTTGGGACCATAAATCCTGTTCTCCCACCTGTACCAGACCCCCACTTCCAAAGACCATCATTCTTTTTAACTCCAGCTATTACTGAAAAGTCAACACTCTTCTGCAGTGTCCTGGAGAGAACACCCAGAACCTGCAGGTTGTCACATGCCGAGGCTGGATGAGCCCAGCAGCAGGGTGGAGATGGGAGGAGAAAATGTAACATGAGCCTGGCTCTGGGAACAGCGTGTATTCAGCACACAGCCATAAGTTCAGAAACACCAGACTTGGGTGTGTTTGTTATGGAGACTTACTATACCGAAAGGGAGGATAAGAACCCAGGGTTATTGTCCTCAAGGGAAAAGCTGACAAAGTCATCTCCCAGGAGTCCCCGTCAAAAGCCACAAGCCCCAGACACACTAACAAAATAAGGGGACAGCTAGCAGCCACCGTACCTCTCTGTCCTTGTTTTCATCCCGAAGACCTCAGAAGAGATCCTGCAGATACATGACTCTAAATGTAATGAGTACAAATTACAAGTACTCAAAAGCTATTCTTTGATAATGCTTCACTGAGACGGCAGAGAGATAAGACAAGAAGCTGGACTAGAGGACATTTGGAAAAAAAGGGCCTAATAGGTCAGTGGTTTCCAAATGCCCGTCTACAGACCAATGTCCAACTGGCTATAGAATAATCACCTCTATGGAGGATAGTTGTGTGTTTTAAAATGATAGATTTCCAATCACCACCCAGAGAGGATTCTGGTAGGTTGGAGCTGGACTCCTTGGGTCAGATGGTTCTAATGCTACTTGCAAACTACTTTTCGGGCCCTTGTACCACATATCTAGTTGCTTCCTTCCATTCCCCACCAGCCCAGCTTGGGTCATCCCTTCCATGCTGGTTGACTCTAACAGCATTCTAACACATCTCCTGCCTGCCCCCTTCTCTTTAAATGCTGCAGCCAAACCAATGATTCAAAAGGATGGGAAAATCATATAATAAAGAGAAATAGGACTTAGTATCCAAAGAGAGTTTTGCGTCTTAGGAAAAGTCATTAAACCTTTCAAGATTTCAATTTCTTCATCTTCAAAAATAAGGGTTAATAAATGTGCCCACATCACTGGGTTGTTGTCAGGATCAAACAAGCCTATTGATCCAAGCACCTAGTGACATATGACCTAAGTTAATCACATCAATTCTGTGCTCAGAAATGTCCAGTGGCTACTAGAGCAGATATGTCATGTCTGTCTGGCTAGCATCTGTTCCTTCAGAATCTGTCTCCCTTTCCCCATTGTGCAGAATTCTGGAGGACAGTGAGTCCCAGGTCCTAAGAGGGGGGCACATGACCCAAGCTAAGCCAATCAGACTCTCTCCTGGGAATCTGAAATTTGAACAGGGATGAGAGGTTTGAAGTTGAGTCATGAGTTCCCCTGGAGATCCCCTCTCGCTTGGTCAGTTCTTCCTTCATTTCTGTAAACTCCCCAATATCCTTCCAACAGATTGTCTCTTCTTTTTTCTGTTAACCTGGAATTGGTTTCTGTCTCCTGAAACTGAAGAGCCCTAATTGATGCATCTCCCCATTGTCCACAGAAGGAAGCATAAAAAGTTCTCATCTGGTATTACAGATTCTCACATTCTGTTTGTATCTCATTTAATGTCTCTGCCCTAACTAAGCTTTAAGTCCCCGTATGATAATCCCCTGCGAGCTAGCTATTAGACTGTTTGCATTGTATAGGCAAGGAGGATATCTAACTCATTTCTATAAGCCCTTGAGGTCCCGTGCTAGATGGCTTACATGTTTTGATCAGATCTAATTAAGAACTGCTTGTGACATTTAAAAATAAGAAAAGGCATCTGCCATTTATAAAAGGTTGCCAGAGACTAAGATTACAGACAACTTCGGTATAAAGTAAGTTCTGGGAGTATTTTTAAAAGTATATTCTAAAGAGTATTTTCTATTCCTTTGGCTAGAAATTAGATATGGAAGTTTAAGATAGAGGGTCCAAACTACCAGCCCACTAACTCTCAGTGAATCCAAACCCCTATGGGTTATGCATTGTGGTGTTTAGAAAGGTTATTTATACCCCTGGGACATCCTAATGACCCAGGAAATCTTACAGGCATTGCATTCTGGGAACTTAAGTCAAGTAGACTATATGTATTTGCAAAAAGAAGTGCAAATTTTTTTTTTTTTTTTTTTTTTTGACAGAGAGTCTCTCTCTGCTGCTGGGGCGTGAGTGCCGTGGTGTCAGCCTAGCTCACAGCAACCTCACACTCCTGGGCTCAAGTGATCCTCCTGCCTCAGCCTCCCGAATAGCTGGGACTACAGGCATGTGCCACCATCCCCGGCTAATTTTTTCTATATATTTTTAGTTGTCCGATTAATTTCTTTCTATTTTTAGTAGAGACAGGGTCTCGCTCTTGCTCAGGCTGATCTCGAACTCCTGAGCTCAAACAATCCGCCCGCCTCGGCCTCCCAGAGTGCTAGGATTACAGGCGTGAGCCACCGCGCCCGGCCCTAGGAGTGCAAATTCTTAACCGAACACAAATAAAATGAAGAAACAAGGTTGATTTTAGATCGATGGCAAGACTATTAGTAAATTCTCTTTCCTTTCCTTATCTGCCCAGCTCCCTCTGCCAGTGTGATTAGCTCTAGTCGCCAGTTAGCCATTGCAATCTGGAGCCACATTCACCAGAGGTTTTTTATTTCCTGGTAGTGGAGAGAGATAATGATTAAGGTAATTTCCCCTTCAAGAATCATGCAATGAACAAGATGGCCTTGGAGTCCAATAAACTCAAGTTTATATCCTGCTCTGGCACTCGTTAATGCTTTAACTTCAGGCAAGTTATTTCCTCTCTCTAAGTCTCCATTTCTTTATCTGTAGAATGGAGATAATACTGCCGGCTCCCATCCCCAAGATTCTGATTCTGTTGGGCCACGGTGGCTTGGATCCCTGGACTCTTGTTTACAGTGGCCAGGGCATTGTTGTGAGGAGCAAGTGCATGGAAAACTCTAGAATAGTGACTCAGTGCCAAGGCTCAGTCAGTGTTCCCTTCCCTTCTCCTTCCATGCCCTGTTCCCTAGAACCATCTGTCCATTTCCACCCCTGCCCTCTAATCGTGTTATACCAGGTAGACGTATATGCCTATGTACACAAAACACATAATTTTAATGTACAAACATTCCGTGTATATATTCACTCATTTGTTCGGTAGCTAGTTATTAAAAATTCACGTGTGTCAGGCACTGTGACAAACCGGTTAGACAAGTTCCCTGTTCTCATGGAACTTGCTTTCTAGCAGGGAGTATTCCAGGTGATGTGACCGGGAGGGGAGGGGAAAGGAGTGCCGGGGGGACTAGGCAGGTGAGGGAAAGCCTCTCTGAAAAGGAGGCCTCTGAGACTCTGAGGACGAGGAGGTGCCAGCCATGAATCAGGCTGGGAAAGAATACCCAGGCAGAGGGCACAGCAGGTGCAAAGGCCCTGGGGTAAGAACAGCTGGATGTGTTTGGGGAACAGAAAGGTTCTAGTGGTGTGAGGGGTGAGGACAAGGGTCAATGGTAGGGGAGAGCCAGGTCACGCAGCATCCTGTTGCCGTGTGGCACACTGAAGATGCTGAGGTGGCGAGGGGATGGGATCCGATCTGTGTTGAAAGGCATCGCTCTGGCTGCTGTGTCTCAAAGAGGGGACGGCAAGGGGCCAGGATGGGAGCAAGTTTGTGTGATTACAACACACACATCATACCAGACACTTGGACTCCTACAGCAGCAATGGACCACAGAGGAGCTCTGGTCTCGAGGCACAGGGATGCCTGGGGGGGTCACCAGTCTCAGGAACGCTGGTCCTCACTCATCCGCCTCTGCACAACATGGTCACTTGGAGCATGGTTAACAAAATCCCAACAATCTACAGCTACCAGGGACCAACAGAACCAGAATCTCATAGATGGTGGCCAGGCTAACAGTATTTTTACAAAACTCCTGGGATATTTTATGTGTGTCCAGAGTGGAGAACCATAGTGTCTGGGTGAATTGCCCAGGGCCCAATCTCCCACTGCTGCCTGAGACACCTTTCCAGTGTGGGACATCCTGTTCCTACAATGTCCTTTCCCACCATGGACTGACATCAGCCTTCCTGTACCTTTTCTGCAAACACACTCTCGTGGAGCCAGCCAGCTCCCCTCTCTCTTCTACGAAAGTTATCTCTTCCTCCACCTCCACCATCACCCAAGCCCAATCCCCGCAAAGGGGAGGAGGGAATCCAGACACGGGGAACTTGGATGGGGAGGGGAGGAGTTGCCAGGCCTCTGGGCATCTCCTCCAACATGCCTGTACCTTGGACCCTGGCACATGCTGCTCAGAGAGTGCAGTCTCGCAGGGGCAGTGGCCACCAAGTCCCCAGGAGGTGAACTGGCTGTCTTCTCCCACCCAGTCTACTCGTATTACCACAGATTTTTAGAAATTTAGGGACTTTACCATAAATAGTTTCATTCTAATTTAACCATAGGCTGGCAAGGGAGGGAGCCAGACACTAAATATAGTCAGTCCTGTATTTCTGGGGCATTCCTGGAAGCTGGAGTGTGGGGACGGGAGCTTGATCACCTACATTCTGGCAGGCTCTGTGTTATATAATTTACAGTCCTCACGAGCTCACAAACAGATGTTTCACAACATTTATGAAACAGTTGTTGCTCTACTCACTTAGAGATCAGGCAACTGTGGCTCAAAGAGGTAGAGAAACTGGACCCAGGTCACACAGCAAGTCAGTGCCACGGGCCCCGTGAAAACCAAGGGTGCCTTGCACCAAAGCTCATGCTCCGTCTGGTACTGTGCTCCCTCTTGGTGTCCTTCTCTGGAATCTTCCTTCAACACAGGGATGATCCATGTCACCTCTTTCCCCACGTTGTCCCATTTGTGGCCCAGAGGGCAGCTGGCCCAGACCTACAATTCCTGCTACCCCTCCTCATGCTCTCTGCCCCTCCTCCCCACTCCCTCGTGCCTTTTACCATTGCCCACACCCTTCCAGCCCTTTTCTCCTCTTCCTCCCTGTGTTTCCTACAAACCCAGGCCAGAGCACAAAGGAACCCTGAAGTATTAAGAAAGAAGCAAACACTAGGTTTAAAGGGTATCCGTTTTGGTTGCTTGTTTTGATGGAAGGGCAGAGGGAGGGAACTGCGTTTACTCTCTGTGTCTTGATATGTCGATGATTGCTTTGCCTGGGTTGCTGGGATTTTGCATGCTGATTCCTCAGCAGTGAGAAATTTCCCAACTACTCCAGGCCTGCAGTGAGCTCTCCTTTGTAGGCTGTGCAAACAGAATTAGCATTTACCTAGGAAGAAAATGTGTCCCGTAATGTTCTCTTGTTGCATATAGATATATGACAACTAACCACTCCCCATCACCCACTCACCTTAGTTAAACTAAAGGGTTATGTTGTATACTTCATTTGTGTTCCTCGCATTACCCAATACGGTGCCCAATACTTCAATTTTTAATGCATTCTTGTTGACTGACTGATGGGCTGACCCTGTGGTTCACAGGACCACTCAATTTCTACCTAAGAGGTGGCACCATATCTACTCTAGGTTCCTAGAGCTAATGTCCCTATCTCAGGTACTCTGCCACACCCTTTATGGATCTTATCTTAGTTAATCCTCACAACAAACCTAGATAGCATTATTGCCATTTCATAGCTAAGGAAATTCAAGACAAGAAAGGATAAGTAACTTGCTCCCAGGTGAGACAGTAAGTAAAGAGCAGAAATGGGATTAGGATGCAGTGTGTGCGGCCACAAGGCACATGGCATCTGACACTCACTGTGTGCCTCATCTCTACCAGACTTGAGTTACCTCAAGGTGGAGACCAGGTTTAGCTTCCCTCCGGGCCTTAGCACAGAACCCTACACTGGGCAGTTGCATGGTGAATGTTTGCTCGGTAAATTGTTGGAGGAAGTTTACCCTGATTACCAATTGACTGAGAACCAGCACTGGGGAAAGAGGAAGTGTTTGCACAGTGATAAGGCCCATGTGCCCGATGCCACACCCCATGCCCTGGGCCAGTAACAAGAGTGAGATGCATGCCCTGCCGGGGACAGAGGGAAGGACTGGGGTGGCCAAGAGACCTGGGCTTTAGTGGGGATGGGAGAAGCATCCCAAGAGTTGACTGATATTGACTTCCTTGGCATCTAGGCCCTCAGATTTCTGTCACCAGAAGGAACTACAGAGACAGGAAAGTAAGAGGGAGGCGGCCTCTCAATGGACACAGGGTCACCTGGGGGCTGTCGGGGAAGTCAGCCAGAGCATCTGTGTGGAAGGGGAGGACTCTTATGGGAGTGTAAGGGGGAAGGATTTGGGTTGGGGAAACCCTGGGGGTAGATGTAGGATTTGAAGGAGCTCACAGGAAAATGAACAAGAACTACGGTTGATTCAACACCTCTGAGAAGAGCACATTTTCTTGGAGGGCCGAGAGCAAGAAGGTAATGGAAAATCACGGTTTCAAGGGATCAGAAAAGACAGAACTTGATGTGAGGGAGCTGTGTGAGGGGAAGTTTAGGGAGCTGGTTCAGAGAGATGGCAGGGCCGGATGACAGTACAGGGGGTGCCTTCAGGGAGACACAGAAGTGCAGAAGAGCAGCGGAAGGTGGGGGCCCAAGCTGATACTGCATATCCCGCCTCCTGCCCACTGGCTGTAGGACTTTGGGCAAGTTATTTAACCTGTCTGACCCTCAGTCCCCCTATTCGTAACATGGGAGATAATAATATCGTATGCCTTATACTGTTGTAAGGATGAAACAAGTACAAGGCAGAAACTGGAAGGCCTAGATGTCAGGAAGACAACACCAGCTGACCCGCTGGATGCCTCTCCCATCCCCACTAAATCCCAGGTCTCTTGGCCTGTACTGAGGTTAGTACGGTGCCTGGAAGGGAAAAAGATCCAATCAATGTTAGCAAAAATTAATGATGGTAGAAAGATCAAGGTATGTTCCCAAAAGGGAGGGATCTAGGAATCTAGTGAAGAAGAAGAATAGTGAAAAAATAAGCCACTACCAACCTGTTGTGTTTCATGACAGTTTAAATCTACTGGGTGCGTCCCACGTGACTATGCTGTTCTAAGCATTTTACATGCTTTATTTCATTTAATCCTCACCACAACCTTACAAAATAGACACTATAATTATCCTCATTTACATGAGGAGGCAGAGACACAGCACAGAGAGTTCAGGTAACTAGCCTGAAGTCACACAGTTAGTGGACAGCAGAGCTTGGATTTGGTTGTGTCTTAGTCCATGTTGTGTTGCTATAACAAAATACTACATGCTGGGTAATTTATAATGAGCAGAAATTTACTGGACTCATGGTGCTGGAGCCTGGGAAATCCAAGAGTGTGTCACCAGCCTCTAATGAGGGTCTTCCTGCTGTGTCTTCCCATGGCAGAAGGTGGACAGTGGAAGGGCAAGCAAAGGTGAGAGCAAGAGACAGAGAGGGCCAAATTCACTTTTCTAACAACCCACTTGTGATACTAAACCCATTTCTATGATAACAACATTAATCCAGTCATGAGGGTTAAGCCCTCATGGCCTAGTCACCTCTTAGCAGTCCTACCTCTTAACACTATCACAATAGCAATTAAATTTCAACATAAGCTTTGGAGAGGACATTCCAACCATAGCATTCTGCCCCTGGCACCCAAACTCATATCTTTCTCACATACAAAGTATGCTCATTCCATCCCTATACACCCCAAAGTCTTAACTCATTCCAGCACCAACTCGAAAGTTCACAGTCCAAAGCCTCACGTGGATCAGACATGGGTGAGATGCAAGGAACAATTCATCTCAAGGCAAATTCCTCATCAGTAATGAGCCTGTGAAATTAGCAAGTTATGTGTTTCTAAAATATAGTGATGAAACAGGCATAGGCTAGACATTCCATTCCAAAAGGAAGAAATAAACAAGAAGAAATTGGTACCAAGTAAACCCAAAACCCAATAGGGAAAACAATATTAAGTCTTAAATCTTCTGAATAATCTTCCTTGACCCATGCCCCACCTTCTGGGCACATTAGGATGGGTGTTGGACCTCCAGGGCCTCAGGTAGCTCTGCCCCTATGGCTTTGCCGGGCTCAGTTCACCCAGCAGCTCTCACAGGTTGAAGTCTCATGCCTGCAGCTTTCCCAGACTGATGCCGCAAGCTGGTAGCTCTGTAGTTCTGGAGTCTCAGAAGTGTTCCCACTCCACGGCTTGACTAGGCATTGGTCCTACTGGGGACTCTCCATGGAGGCTTTAATCCCACATTTCTGCTCAGCATTGCCCTGGTAGGGGTTCTCCGTGGTGGCTCCACTCCTACACCAATTCTCTGCCTGGTGCGCCAGGCTATCCAAGACAACATTTGTCATTTAGGTAGAAGAAGCCATGCCCCTATACCTCTTACATTCTGTGTGCCTGCAGAATTAGCAGCACGTGGACACTGCCAAGGTTTACCTCTTGCATTTTCCAGAGCAGTGGGTCAAGCTGCACCTGGGCCTGCTGGAGCCATGGCTGAGGCGAGGAGCACTGCACACACACCAAAGGTGGTTCTGGGCAGTGAGCCAGAGGAGGGCTCCCAAGTCTGTCCCCTGAAACTGTTCTGCCCTCCTAGAGCCCTGGGCCTGAAATGGGAGGGACAGCCTTAAAGCTCTCTGAAATGCCTTGGGGTCATTCTCCCAATTGTCTAGATAATCCCTTCTGTCTATATTAATCTCTTCAGCAAACAGTAGCCACACCCTTGGTTTACTCTCCCCAACATGCTTTTTCATTCTTTATAGGGTCAGGCCCAAAATTTTCAAAGTCTTTGCATTCTGCTTCCCTTTTAATTATAAATTCCATCTTTAAGTCATTTCTGTTCTCCCACATCTTACAGTATGTGGTTAAAAGTAGCCACACAGGGCCAGGCATGGTGGCTCACGCCTGTAATCCTAGCACTCTGGGAGGTTGAGGCGGGAGGATCACTTGAGGTCAGGAGTTTGAGACCAGCCTCAGCAAGAGTGAGACCCCTGTCTTTCTTAAAAAAAAAAAAAAAAAAAAAGTAGCCACACAGTTCCTTTAATATTTTGCTTAGAAATTTCTTCTGCCAGGCATCCTAGTTCATTGCTCTTTTTTTTTTTTTTTTTTTTTGAGACAGAATCTCACTCTGTTGCCCTGGCTAGAGTGAGTGTAGTTCATTGCTCTTAAATTCCACCTTCCATGAAGTCCTGAGGCACGGACACAATTCAGCCACGTTCTTTGCCATTTCATAACAAGTATGGCCTTTACTCCAGTTTCCAATACCTCATTCCTCATTTCAGTCTGAGACCTCATCAGAATGGCCTTTGTCCATATTTCTACCAACATTCTGATTATAACCACGTAAATCATCTCTAAGAAGTTCCAGATTTTCCTTACAGCTCTCCTATTCTTCTGAGCCCTCACCCAGAGTTGCTCTTAATATTCCATTTATGGCAATCTAGGCTTTTTCTATTTTGTTCCTCCAAATTCTTCCAGCCTCTACCCATTTCCCAGGTCCAAATCTGCTTCCACATTTTCAGGTATTTGTTACAGCAACAGCCTTTCTTTTCAGTACCAGTTTTCTGTCTTAGTCTGTTGTGTGTTGCCATAAAAGAATATCACAGACTGAGTAATTTATTTATTTATTTATTTTTTTTGAGACAGAGCCTCATTCTCTTGCCTGGGCTAGAGTACCGTGGCATCAGTCAGCCTAGCTCGCAGCAACCTCAAACTCCTGGGCTCAAGCGATCTTCCTGCCTCAATCTCCCAATGGGACTACTTTTAGTAGAGATGGGGTCTTGCTCTTGCTCAGGTGGGTTTCAAACTCCTGGGCTCAAGCGATCCTCCTGCCTCAACCTCCCAGGTAGCTGGGACTACAGGCACGCACCACCGTGTCTGGCTAATTTTTTCTATTTTTAGTTGTTTTTGGCTAATTTCTTTCTATTTATAGTAGAGATAGGGTCTCGCTCTTGCTCAGGCTGGTCTCAAACTCCTGAGCTCAAGCAATCCTCCTGCCTCGGCCTCCCAGAGTGCTAGGATTACAGGCATGAGCCACCACACTCGGCCAGAATGAGTAATTTATAAAGAAAAGAAATTTATTTCTTATAGCTCTGGAGGTTGTGAAGTCCAAAGTCAAGGGTCTGGCATCTGGTGAGGGCCTTCTTGCTATAACATCTGATGGTGGAAGGGAGAAGGGCAAGAGAGGGGAGAGGGCATGAGAGCAAGAGGGGGCTGACCTCACTTTTATAACAAGCCCACTCCCACAATAATAACATCAATCCATTCGTGAGGGCAGAGCCCACCTGACTTAATCACTTCTTTTCTTTTTTTTAAAAGTGGCAAGGCCTCCTGCATGTGCTAGCATTTGGCATAAAGTGGCAAGGCCTCCTGGCCATTCCCCTACCTTTTTCCATTTGGAGGCTGTAGCAGGTTGAATTGTGACTCTCCAAAAAGACATATTGAAGTCCTAATTCCTAGAACCTGTGAAGGTGACCTTATCTGGAAAAAGGGTCCTTGTGGAGGTAACTAAATTAAGGATCTTGACACCACCCTGGATTACCTGAATGGGTCTAACTCGTCATTGGATGAGACACACAGAGAAGAGAGAAGGCCGTGGGAAGAAGGAAGCAGAGACTGGAGTGACGCAGCCAAGGCATGCCTGGAGCCCCCAGACGCTGGAAGAGGCAAGGAAGGATTCTCCCCCAAGACCTTCAGAGGGAGCACGGCCCTGCTGACGCCTTGATTTCAGACTTCTGGCCTCCAGAACTGTGAGACAGTATATTTCTGTTGTTCTAGGCCACCTGGTTTGTGAATAGTTGTTACCGCAGCTCTAGGAAACTAATACAGAGTCTTTCATCCTAGTCACAGAAGCTGCCCTGGGGAGGTGTTTGTGATTAGACCCTGAGCAGTGGAAGTCATAGCTCGCAGACAGTTCGGCTGCACTTGCCAAATCCCCCTACCATCCAGGACACTAGGCCCAGAAGGAGGATGGCGACGCACAGCTGTTAGTGATGCAGTATCCTCGCCTTTGTGAACTTGCTGCTTCTCCACTTCTCTCTGGACACATTTGTAAGAAGTCAAAGAAAGGCTCTGCCAACAGGCCCTGGCTTCACACTTTGCAAGGGAGGAAGCCAACACCTCAAAAGTGTAAATAGCAGCCCAAGGTCACCCAGTGAGTGGGTGGCAGGGCAGAGCCAGGACCCCCAGCTAGAGTACACGTCTCCTGTGGGATGCCCAGTCCGTGCCATTAAGCCCTGGTTGTGATAATGCTGTAATGTTCCTTTAATTTTACACCCAAAAAGTTGGATGCCTCTAATGCCTTTGCTTGGTGGTCAGTGTTCCTGCCCCTGACCGACATGTGGGTAGTGGCTTTTGACCTCTGGCTTAGAGACGTGAATGGTTCCCTCCCCCACAGTTGGGTCTTCTGCTTTAGGGATGTGAGCTGAGCTATCTTCGGAAGCCGTCATCCACAATGCGGAAGTTGGCCATCTGTAGAACTGACAGCACTGATTGTGGTCTGTGAAACACCAAATGTTGGAGAAGTATGTCTTTAGAAAGTTTATTAATACTTCCTTTGTCCACGTGCCACAATGATTTTGTGCAAGGGAGAAGAAAAAGGCTCCCTCATGTGCCTGTGCAGAGAGCTTCCTCCTACTTTGAAGCCTTCACTTCCCATTCCTCCCTGTTTGCTAACGCTGGAGCTGGTAGCACGTGGCCAGCAGGGAGGAATGGACCTTGTCTCCAAGCTGGTATTGCTGGTATTGCAGGTACTCTACTTACCAGAGTACACATTTTGTATTGTGTTCTAGGTGGAAGGGTGGCAGTGCTTCAGCAGGAAAACAAAGGATGCAAATCAAACTGAGAAATATTTATTGGCTGGGCGCGGTGGCTCATGCCTGTAATCCTAGCACTCTGGGAGGCTGAGGCGGGCGGATTGTTTGAGCTCAGGAGTTCAAGACCAGCCTGAGCAAGAGCGAGACCCCGTCTCTACTAAAAAAAAAAAAAAAAAACAGAAAAAATTAGCTGGGAAACTAAAAAAAAAAAAAAAATAGAAAAAATTAGCTGGGCATGGTGGTGCACATCTGTAGTCCCAGCTACTTGGGAGGCTAAGGCAGGAAGATCGCTTGAGCGCAGGAGTTTGAGGTTGCTGTGAGCTAGGCTGACGCCACGGCACTCTAGCCCAGCTAACAGAGTGAAACTCTTTCTCAAAAAAAAAATAAGAAGAAGAAAGAAAGAAAGAAAAATATTTATTGAGAGCATGCTACTCGGAAGGCATTGAAAGGTCAGGTGCTGGGTTAGGTTGGCACATTGGTTTTCAACCCTGGATACACATTGGACCACAGGGGAGTTTTTATTCTTCTTCTTCTTTTTTTTAATAGCACTGACTTGCTTTAGTTGTTAGAGGTCACAGGGGAGCTTTTAAAAATCCTGAGGCCCGGGTTGCATCCCATGCCAATTACATCAGCATGTCTGGGAGTGGGAGCCAGGCATCAGTATTTTCTAAAGATTCCAGATGATTCCAATGTGCAGCAAAGTGAGGGAATCACTGAAACATACTATTTCCAGGTGCCATACCCAGATATTCTGTTTTCATTCATGTAGGTTGGTAGTTTTTTTTTTTTTTAAAGCTGCTCAGGTGATTCTTATATGCAGAGGCTATTCCAGTAGATAATAAAGAAAAGCAGTCATACAGGCATTATCAAGGTGTCTGCAACTGGTACTATTTTTCCACTTGTATGGTCCATCCCTCTCATACAATGGAGGTTTTGTTGAAGGAGAATGAGTTTTGGCAGACTTCAGAGATAGCCAGAGATAGTGGATGCCAGATACTGGCCACTTAATGGCCTGGCAAGGAATATGCATTGGAGAGGAAACCCAAAACTTGCTCAGAATCAGGAGTAAAGACCTATAACAGTGTAGTCCTCCACTCTAGGCCACCAACCCTTAAGATCTCAGAGCCCTTTTGAAGTAATCCCAATCCCTCTGAGGATCTGCATGTGTGCAGGCTTCGCAGGCTTCAGGCATGGCTGTGTCCAGGTGCATAGTGTAGCTAATGTTTGATTCTCCATTAATCCTCCTTCAGAGGCTCTTAACTCTGGGGCTACTTCATAAAGTTGTGAGCAATTTTCCTATTTCTTTCTTTCTCAATGCCTTTTTTTCCTTTGTAGCATAAGTGGCTACAGACATCAGCTAAACTAGGGACCCCTGCAGTTCCCATCTGCCCTCCCTGATTCTATTTCTTTCTCCCCTAAAATCTGATCTTTACAATCATATCTTCCTCTATGTTCCTCTATGTTTCTTCCACTCTGGTCCAGTGGACTTCTTTTTTTCTCATTCCTGCCTTGAGATATTGCCTTCCTGGCCTCCAGGACTTCACCTCTCTGCACCAGGACCTGGGGTGCAGAGCAAACAGTGCTTAATGGGCAGAGGGGAGGCCTCCCCTATTCTAGTCCTGTCCTTTTCAACTTTGGTTTGTTCTCAAGGCTTATGAGTAGTGGTGACAGTTCATGTGACAGTTCTTACGTTTCCTGAACCTTGCTCTTTTGGCACACATTTTGTATCTTTTGCTTGCATCATCTCAAGATTCTTCCTAACAACAGTTTTTTTGTTAAATCCAGACTTCTTAGTGCTCTCAGCTCACATCTATCACTGGAAGAGCTTTGATCCTGGCAATCAGGACTCACAGGCTAGAGCATACAAGGCAGGGTCCTAATAGTTAATCGCGACAACATTCTGCAGAGAACATCGGTAGTCATGGGCATTAACGAGGAGCTGCAGAGGGGTTTATCTTTCCCACTTAAGAAGACAAAGATATAGCACCACAGGAATCTGAAAAGGAAGACAAAGCTTGTTTCTTCAAGCAAAATAAATTGAGGGGAGATGCTAGCGGATATAACAAGTTGCAGTAGTAACTAGTAACGTCTTCATGGATGTTCTAGAAAACTCAAATTCACGTATGAACCTCAAAAGTTGTACTATGAATATAAGTGAGGATAGAGAAAGACTACCCAGGAATCTAAAATTTCTTAGTAGAGTGGGAGCTAAATAGATACCAGCTTTTATCAGATGTGATGACAAAAACTGGACTGCAGTTAGGAGCTCTCAGTTCTATTTTCAGCTGTCAGACTGACTCGTTGTACGGCTTGAGGCAAGTCACTTAACAGTTTTGGACCTCAGCTTCTCCATACGAAAAATGGCAACTAAAATGCTGTGTTTACTAGATAGAGGAACTATCACTTATTGAGCAACTGCTCTATGCTCATCTTGCACTAGGCACGTTATATTTCGTTACAGTATTTCATTCAATCATTCAACACATATTTGTTGAGCGCTCCCTCTGTTCAGGGTATTGTGCCTGGTCTCAGGGATATAACAGGTGAAAAACAAAGCCCTTGCTCTTCTGGAGTTTAAATTCCAGTGGCATAGGAGGATGGTAATAAACAGGAAAAGAAATAGACAAGATACTCTCAAATAGCTGCAAGTACTATGTAGATAATAAAACCAGCGAGACGCGGGGGCGCGTGCCTGTAGTCCCAGCTACTCGGGAGGCTGAGATGCCAGGATCACTTGAGCCCAGGAGTTCTGGGCTGTAGTGCGCTATGCGGATCGGGTGTCCGCACTAAGTTCGGCATCAATAGGGTGATCTCTGGGGAACGGGGGACCACCTGGTTGCCTAAGGAGGGGTGAACCAGCCCAGGTCAGAAACGGAGCAGGTCAAAACTCCTGTGCTGATCAGTAGTGGGATCCCATCTGTGAATAGCCACTGCATTCCAGCCTGGGCAACATAGTGAGACCCCATCTCTTTAAAAAAATTAAAAAATAAAACAAAACCAGATAATGTGATACAAATAACCTGGGGATGGAATTACTTATGTAGGGTGGAATCTCTGAACCTGGCATTCAGCTGGGACCTGAATGATGAGGAACAGTCTGCAGAGTCCAGAGTCCACGAGACAAGACCTGAGAAGGAGAGCTCCAGGTAGATAGTAAGTACAAATGTTCTGATGTAGGTAGAAGCTTAAACTTTTTGTAAGGCCAGGTAAGTCATCTCATTGGGTAGGATGAGATTAAAGAGGTAGGCAAAAGCCAGACTGTAGTGACCTTTTGGGCTGTGGTAAGGTGTTTGGGTTTTATTCTAATTGATCTTATTTACATTTTTTTAAAAATGATTCTGCATTTATTAATGAGTATGGTTATTGTCGGGCAAGAATGGAAGCAGAGATACCAGTCAGGAGGCTGTTGTCTTGTTTGCTTAGTGAGAGAAGCAAACTTTTTGTAAAGAGGTTTTTTACCTTTTATGTAAAAGGTCGGATTGTAAATATTTCAGGCATTGCAGCCCACATAAGCTCTCTGTCACACATTCTTCTCCTCTTTCTCCTGCTCCTGCTCTTCCTCCTCCTCCTTTTTTAACAACCCTCCAAAAATGTAAAAACCATTCTTAGCTCTCTCGGGCAATACAAAAACAGGAGGTTGCATGCCAGATATGGCCTGCCTAGCTGAGCGGTAGTTTGCGGACTCCTAGCTTAGAGAGAAGTAGAAACTGATCCGCGTATATTTTAGGACTCAGAACTGATAGGACTTGTTGATGAATTGGCTCTGTGTGGGGAGGGGATAAGAGAAAGAGGAAACAAAGATGGTCTCAGTGACTGGGTAAAAGGTGGTGCCATTTACTGAGATGGGGAAGAAGTAGATTTGGGAGTTGGGGGAGAAAGGAAATCAAGAGTTAAGTATGAGTTCACTGTTAGTCACACAAATGAAGATGTCAAGCAGGGAGCTCAATATAGACTCTGGAACTTAGGGGAGAGATCAGGGCTGGAGATCCATGTTTGGGAGTTATTGGCCTAGGAATGCATTTAAAGCTATGGGATTGGAATGACATCACCTGGAATGCAGCACCAGGTCCCAGGATCAGGTCCAGGGGGCCTACAACATTTAGAGGACCCACTGAAGAGACCCTTGGAATCCTCTCTGGGTTAAAGAGTATGGCACATGGTGAATACTGCCAAATTGCTTTCCAAAGGGGTCTTTCGTATCTTCACAAAACCCATCTCGTCTTAACTATACAAATACACAAGGCAAGTGGGATGGTACACATGGATGGGCAGGGGCACTGGAGTTAGGAATCTTTGATGGCTTTTGCATCGGAGCTGGGGAGCCTCAAGCCACACGGGAGGATCAGGCTGGTTAGAGAAGGCATCAGGAAGGTGCCCAAGCACTTCCAAGGACTCCCAACCAGAGAATCACCCAGCAAGCTTTTTACAAATGCAGATTTTTAATAAGAGCTTCTGATTCACTGTCTGGGATGAGGTGTGTTTTAAATATGCTCCTTCCTACACAAAAGAAACCTGTGGCTGAGGGATAGACTGGGTAGAGGGTGTGTCCTCATGACATTTCTTCACCTCCAGAGGCTCCCATGGCTTAAGAATCTCAGGTGAGTCTGGCTGGGGAAGTTTCAGGATGACCAGATGGCAGAGGATTGCTGGCCAAAAAGCAGCATTTACTCTAGCTACGGGACTCTTTCTATCTGCTCTCTAATTCCAAAGGAGACCTTGTCCCCATAAAGCTGTAAAATGGTACCTTCTTTAATGCAGGTGCAAGTTTAAAAGTTTCAGTTTCGTAGGAGTATCTACCCTGTCCTCCAATTCCACAGCACAGAGAGGAGAACTGCTGTTTGTTTTTTTTTTTTTTTCTGTGTCCTTATATGAAAACAAGAACACATTTTCCAATTTAAAAAAAAGATATGCATGTTACTGGTGAAACTGAAATGGTACATATATTTTAGATTCATTATGGATTAAACTAATTTGTGTGAAAACAGCTAAAGAATAATGGAAGGAATTTGCTGTTAGGCCTTCTAAGGAAACAGTCTTATTAATACATTCATTGAACCAGTACTTATTTTATCTAAGTGCCAGGCACTTTTTTAGGTTCAGGGGATAAAGCAGTGAACAAAATAGACAAAAATCCCTGCCATCACAAAACATTCTAATTAGGGAGACAGATTAATAAACACAATAAATAAGTAAAATGTATGCATATTAGAAAGTGGTGAGTGCTAAGGAGAAAACTATAAAGGAGGGAAGGGAGACAGGAGGTGTTGGAGGTTGGGGAAAAGTGAGACTACAGGACAAGAAAGGACTTGAGGGCTGTGACATAGGAAAGTAACTCAACTTCTCCAAGTCTCAGTTTCTTCATCTGTAAAATAAGAAATAACAGCACCTTCCTGAGGAAAGCTCAGGTCTTTGGACTGCCGTTGTCACTTTTAAGATATGGGATTTGAGCTGGGTGTGGTGGCACAAGCCTGTAGTCCTAGCTACTCAGGAGGCGGAGATGGAAGGATCGCTTGAGCCCAGGAGTTCGAGACCAGCCTGGGCACCATAGTGAGACCCCCATCTCTGAAAAAAAAAAAAAAGATACGGGATTTGGGACACTAACAAAGATTCTCTCCTCGACCAAACTGTATTCAGGCTATTCTGAAGTGTCTTCTAAACTAGGCCATGACTTTTAGACTTCCTTGTTTCTGCATTGTCCAATTTTAGCAAGAATCCTGCTAAGTTAGTTTCGTCAGAATCTCCCCTTTCCCCCGATAGTTCCTCTCAGTAATTTTTCATCTACTGACTCTCATCCTGATTCTTGGCTATAAATTCCTACTTTTCTTTGTGTTCACAGTTGAGTCCAGTCAATCTCCCTCCCCTGCTATAAAACTCCATTGTAGTAGTCTCCGGTATACCCATCTTGATGGTCTCCCTTGAATAAAGAAGGTCTGCTTTACAGTTCTCTAGCAGGTATTATGAATAATTTTTTCTTTAACAGTATGAAAGTTCTTTGGCTTCTCAGAACCTCAGTTTCCTCATCTGTAAAATGAACAGACTTACCCAGACTATTTCACAGTGGTTTTTTTTTTTTTTTTTGAAAAAGGGTCTCACTGTGTTGCCTGGGCGTGAGTGCCGTGGCATTAGCCTAGCTCACAGCAACCTCAAACTCCTGGGCTCAAGTGATCCTACTGCCTCAGCCTCCCGAGTAGCTGGGACTACAGGCACGCACCACCATGCCTGGCTAATATTGTCTATATATTTTTAGTTGTTCAGATAATTTCTTTCCATTTTTTTAAGTAGAGACGGGGTCTCGCTCTTGCTCAGGCTGGTCTCGAACTCCTGAGCTCAAACAATCCGCCCACCTCGGCCTCCCAGAGTGCTAGGATTACAGGCGTGAGCCACCATGCCCGGCCTCACAGTGTTTTTGAAAACATCAAATGAGATCATCAGATGTGTAAAAATATTTCAAAATAACATGATCTATTATGTAAATGTAAAATGTAAGATGGAAATTGTAAAGAAAACACATACAGGTTTGTTTTTGTTTTTTTTTAGAGACAGGGTCTCCCTCTGTTGCCCACCCAGGCTGGAGTGCAGTGGCCTGATCATATCTCACTGTAACTTTGAACTCCTGGGCTCAAGTGGTCCTCTGGCCTCTGCCTCCCAAAGTGCTGGGATTACAGACATGAGCCACCACACCTAACCTAATACACAGTTTTTTAATGGGCTGCAAATCTCTTGCTATTGGTCAGCAGAGCCTCTGGAATGCAAGTAAACAATGAATTAGATAACTGCTTATACTGATTCCCTGCACTGGGAGGGAAAAGGCCAATGCAAATTATCAGGATGTACTGAGTAGACTAACAATCTTATCTTAGATGAGGGATAAAACAATCAAACGAAATGTTCCTAAGTGGACACCTCGTAAAATAATTATTATGTGGCATTTATCAAAATTTTAATGTTCTACAGTTCTTGTTTTGTTTGTGGGACTTCAGTTCCAGGAAAAGAACTAGATGGACTGAAAGGAGTAATTTAAAAAAGAACAATCATTTAAATTACTAAAAGCGACAGTCCATCTTTTGGGTACTTCTGTAGTTGTTCAATAAACATTAATCAAAGTATATAATGATTCCAAACATAGGCTGTTTTCCATGTTTATTTTCATATATTCTTCAGTTCTGAATATTTGATAGCATCCTAATAACGGTTTGTTAAATCAAAAAATATGTTTGGGCCGGGCGCGGTGGCTCACGCCTGTAATCCTAGCACTCTGGGATGCCGAGGCGGGTAGATTGTTTGAGCTCAGGAGTTAGAGACCAGCCTGAGCAAGAGCGAGGCCCGTCTCTACTAAAAAATAGAAAGAAATTAATTGGACAACTAAAAATATATATAGAAAAAATTAGCCGGGCATGGTGGCACATGCCTGTAGTCCCAGCTACTCGGGAGGTTGAGGCAGAAGGATTGCTTGAGTCCAGGAGTTTGAGGTTGCTGTGAGCTAGGCTGACGCCATGGCACTCTAGCCTGGGCAGAAGAGTGAGACTCTGTCTCAAAAAAAAAAAAAAAACATGTTGGGATACATGCATAGTGTCTGGCACACAGTAGGTACTCAATAAATATTTGTTGAATGAGTGCATGAATGATGACTGTGTGGATTTGCTTACTATAGATAGCCAATTTGATCCCTAAAGTGTGCATTTAAAACATACAAATATTCGATTACCTGGTAAAGCCTTAATTACGTTCATCTCTGGAGCAACCAAACTGGACCAAAACGTGGTATTTTATTCAACTGAAATCAATTCAAATTTAGTTTGAATAGAACCTAGCATAGAAGATGCTCACTGTTTGCTAAACAATAGTAAGATGCACATTCAGAAAGCCAGTTACTCCAGCCCAAATACCCTACTCAGGGGCACGAACTGGACACCTGTGGTGTGACTGCCGCATCTTCTTCTCTGACGTACTGGTCCACACTCGCTAATAACCAAATTAAGATCTTTCCTCGAAATTTTCCTCTCGGGTGCCTCAATGTCACAGCTGTCACCAAGGCGTCAAGGCGTTGTGCACGGATGCAAGCTACCCCAGCTAGAGCAAACACAGACTCAGCCTCCGCCTCCGCCCGCGCACCTAGGCGGCCGGTGGGCGGGCCCAGCGAAAGGCCTTGTGGCTGTTTCCTATTGGGGCTTGGTTGCTATGGTGTCACCGACCTCAAAACTCGCGGGTACATCTTCCGGAAGTTAAAGGAGAATTACTTCCAGGGGTGCCCATACTTGCCATGGCCGACTCAATGGTCACTAACCTCAACAAAAATAAAATTTTTGCAATAATCTTCTAGAAAATCTTCTTTAATCACTTAAACTTGTGACATAGTATCACATGGTTTCTTCCCTTTCAAAAGATTCACTATACAGTCTGCCTCTATTTGCCAGACTCAAAAATGGCGTGGGCGGCATCAGTGGGTCAGAGGTGAGTCACATGGGTCCTCCCGGTTCCGGCGCTGTAGAGGCCCCGGGAGGTGAACGAGTCTCCGGCACCATGTCTGGTTTGACTGGCCCACTAGCCTGGCGAGGCCCTTGCCCATTGGCGTTGCTACTTGTGTTCCTGCTCGGCCCCAGCTTGGTCCTCGCCATCTCTTTCCATTTGCCCATTAACTCTCGCAAGTGCCTCCGCGAGGAGATCCACAAGGACCTGCTAGTGACCGGCGCGTACGAGATCTCCGACCAGTCTGGAGGCGCGGGCGGCCTGCGCAGCCACCTCAAGGTGCGGCACTGGGCGGCGTGGGGCCGGGAGGGAAGACCACAGGTTTAGGCGGGGGGAGGCCCGGGAACAGGGGAGTCGGACCAGCGAAGGCCTGGGGGTTGGCCTGGCCTCTCCCGACCTCGAAGGACGTGCGGTGGAGACCGCCCCCTCACCCCGTTCGTTGCCATTAGCGGGGCGGGGCTGAGCACCAATGCCTGGGAACCCATAGAAGGGCCTCGAGGCCTTGGCGGATGTGATGACAGCTGAGCTGGGGTGGCCATTGTCAGGGTCCTGTACCTGTTTTGGTCTCACGTACTTTGAACTTCTCCAAAGAAGTCTTTCGATGTTGAGTATTTATGGGGATTGGTGTCATAGGACACAGCACTACTTGTAGGAAAATAATGGAGACAGTAAAGCTGACTGTGATTAATAAAATCTGCTATTTTGAGCGTCTGCTGTGTCAGTTCCTGTGCTACTTTACATACGTTACTATTTAGTTCGTGCATTATCCTTCGGAGTAGGTAGGTACTGTTAGCCCCATTTTACGAACGAGGAAACTGAGGCTTAGAGAGGTAGACTAAACTAGTAAATGTCACAGATGGAATTGATTTCTTAGTTTGGTAGCTAAGTATATTGAGGGAAAAATACTGCAATCTTACTCTTTCCTTGTTTTAAATTTGTAATTCTTGTAATTGATTAAAGTTGATTTTTGGTTACAAAACGGTCTCAGTTTCTAGTCCTTTTTCTTTAGTATGCCAGAGTCTGGTGTTGGCTAAATCTTATGTAAATATTAACTGTACTCTTGGATGGTGACAACTATTACCATAGTAATAGTTGGTCCCATTTTGCAGTTAAAAGAGTGGCCTCCTGGCCTGGTCTTTCAGACGTTAATATAGTTTTATATCAGTCAGGATTTGATTGCATTTTAGGTAATCTTATTCAATCACAATAAGTCTGGTGGTGGTCTTTTTTTTGTTGTTGTTTTGTTTTGTTTTTAACACAATGGTACTCTTTTTAGACTAACTGGGAAGAAACATTTTACTTTTTTTTTTTTTTAAGACAGGGTCTCACTCTGTCGCCCTGTCTGGAGTGCAGTGGTGTCATCATAGCTCACTGCAACCTTGGACTTCTGGGCTCAAGCGATCCTCCTGCCTCAGCCTCCTGAGTAGCTGGCACTATAGGTGCGCACCACCATGCCTGGCTAGTTTTTCTATTTTTTGTAGAGATGAGGTCTCACTTTTGCTCAGGCTGATTTAAAACTCCTGACCTCAAACACAAGTCCCACCTGGGCCTCCCAAAGTGCTAGGATTACAGGTGAGCCACCATGCTTGGCCATTTTTACTTTTTAATAAAGCTTCAGATATAATGGGACCATAATTTACATTTAAGGTACTGGAACTCAGTAGTGATAATAAATGTAATTTATTTCTACTTTTTTGGGGAGATATAAACTATTTTCGGTGTATGTAGCATGGCCTTATGGGAATTACATTAGATTTATGGCTGCTGAAGGAACCTCAAGCAGGAGTTTGCATCTACACATTAGCATTTCGCCATCACTCAGTTGTTCTCCCGTCTCTACTCTGTTCTCTTGCCTGCTAACCAGCTTAATCAGACAGGGTTCTAAACCCAAATGCCAAGTAGGTAATATGAATGAATTAGGCCAGATATTAAAAAAAAAAAAAAAACAGTAGTGATGATAAGTCTCTACTGTTCTAAATTATCCCCCATTTTGCCACATCTGATTTTTCACATGAAGTCAGAAATCCAGATTTGAGGTGAAAGCTCCAGATTTTTAAATGTCACCAATCAGTTCAAATTGATTTTGGTATTGGTTTGTTTTCAGTGTTACAGAAAATAGTACAATGAGTCCATCTTTGTACCCATTACTCAGATTTAGCAATTATCAGGATCTTGCCACACTTGTATCATCTTAACTGCTTCCCTCTTATCCTGTTACGCTAAATTGTTTTAAAGTAAATCCTGATGTCATAGTATTTCAGTCCTGAATACTTCAGAATGAATCTCTTTTAAAATATGAACATAACCATAGTATTATTTGGGTATAATCACACAAAATTGACATTGATAAATTCTTGATATCTAATACTCAGTTCATATTCAGATTTTCCCACTTGTCTCAAAAATATCTATTTAAAATTAATTTGTTGTATTTCTCAAGTCTTTAAGCAGTCTACTCTTTGCCTCACCTTTTTTTTTTTTTTGCCTGCAATTGAATTATCAGAGTCAGTTGCCCTCAGAGAATGTCCTACATTTTGGATCTGTTTGCTTCCTAGAGGTGTCTTTTAACCAGTTCTTCTCCAATATTTCTTATAAAAGGTATCAGCTATAAAAATGTAGTTAAATTCAAGTTTATCTTTCTGTTGAGGGTACTTCATGTGGCATCATGGGAGGAACACACAGTACTTTTTGTGCCCCTTACTGCTGCTAAGATTGATCAGTGGGATCAGGTGCATATTAGTGTCCTGCTGCTGTTAACAAATTACCACAAACTTAAGTGGCTTAAAACAACAGACATTTATCTTAACGGTTCTGGAAGTCAGAAGTCCTAAAATCAAGATTTCACCAAGGCCGTGTTCCTTGTGGAAGCTGGGGGGCCCTGTGGAGATAGGAGTCAGTTTTCTTGCCTTTTCTAGCTTCTAGAGGCCACTTACATTCTTTGCCTCATGTCTCCTTCCTCCATCTTCAAAGCCAGTAGCACAATATCTTCAACTCTTCTCTCCCTTTCCCTCCCCTTTCCTCTCGCCACTTTCTTCCTTACATGTTCTCTCTCTCCCCTCTTTCTTCTTCCTTTCTTCCCTCCTCTGCCATCATCATCTCATTCTCTTACTCTCCTGCCTCCTCCTTTCCTTTATAGGGACCCTAGTGATAATCTCCCCATCTCAAGACCATCAGTTTAATTTAATCACTCTACAAAGTCCCTTTTGCCATGTAAGATAACATATTCATAGATTCTGGGGATTAGGATGTAGACATCTTGGGGTCGGGGTGCATTTTTCTGTCTGGCCAGGTAGTGAGAGCCTAAAGCTTCCATTGTAAAGATTCCCATTAGTCTTTCACTTACGAATCCACTAATGACTACTGTATGAATTTATTATTTCATTAAAGTGACAAAGTGATGATTTTCTAATTTTGTTATTCCTTCCATATATATTAGCTAAAATTATTCTTAAGGAATTCATCAATTAAGACTATTACCCTAAAATTTATAATTCATGTAGGCAGGATAAATGCAGGAAACATTTCTTCTAACAATTTTCAGAGTAAGGAATTGCTGCCTGTGTTACTTCCTGTGTAGTCCAATGAGGGTTGTTTTTTTTTAAGTATTATACTGAATTCATTGCTTCATTTCATTTTTTTTTTTTTTTGAGACAGAGTCTCACTGTGTTGCCCGGGCTAGAGTGCCATGGCGTCAGCCTAGCTCACAGCAACCTCAAACTCCCGGGCTCAAGCGATCCTACTGTCTCAGCCTCACGAGTAGCTGGGACTACAGGCATGCGCCACCATGCCCGGCTAATTTTTTCTATGTATTTTTAGTTGTGCGATTAATTTCTTTCCATTTTTAGTAGAGACGGGGTCTCGCTCTTGCTCAGGCTGGTCTCGAACTCCTGAGCTCAAACAATCCGCCCGCTTAGGCCTCCCAGAGTGCTAGGATTACAGGCGTGAGCCACCGCGCCCGGCCCATTTCAATTTTTAGATTCATTGTGTTTTAGTCAGTTGTATCCATTCTTTATGCTCAATTTGTCCTTTCGGCTCCTTCATATTGGCTCCTGTATCCTTTTGACACAATCCTGTTATGCTTTGATAGCCGCCTTGTTTTCTGGCACGCTGAGGTGTTGTTCTAGGCTTATCTTGTGTATGTCTATCCCCTGACAGAGCAGCTATTTCCAAGGAGTTCTGATTCCTTTTTCTGTGGGGAATAGTATTTAGAGACCACAAGCTGGGTGTCATTTTTTTAAAATGTAATATACTCTGCAGGCCACAGAACACATTTGTGAGCTCTGCAATCTTTTTCATAGTGCCTGTTCACTTCCGCTTTTTCTTATATTTTGACCACTCAGGCCTCAGACTCTGCCTCAAGGATTCTATGCATCATTTTGGCTTCCGAAGTGCAACTGCTGAGTGCAAGAGCTCCTCTTTATATGCCAGGCCACGTTTTAGGTCTCTGATCAGCCTATGGATTGTCTTCTCTTTGGTCACATGTCCTCCTCTGATTCAAGCAGCTGTGGTTTGGTTTGAGGTAGGAGGAGAACTGGGGACTTTCTATAGTGCAAACCTGCCAGCAGGGCCTGGTATTTGGTGGTTGTAGTGAATGAGGTACTCTCTTTAGAAGGATCTCTGAATGTAGTGCCTTGATTAACCTGTCTGATTTCACCTTTTTACCATCTAGGAGAATCTTAATATCCAGTAAACACACCTGTGTTGTCGTGTATCGCTCTGTTGCAATTGTGTGTTTACCAGTCTCCTGGGATCGACTATATAAGCTCCTTGGCTATGTCTCATTCATCATTGCAGTGCTTGTCTAATATAGTGCTTGGCACATAGTAGGACTTCATCATAAGCAATGAGTGATCAAAGGAATAGGCACTGTCCTTGCCTCATCTCTGATCTCTCCCTCTTCCTCTTTATTTCCTTCCTCCCGCTCTGACTCTAGCCATACTAAGCACCTTGCAGTTCTTTGAACATAATATTCTCTTAACCTGGATCAGTCTTTGTTTTTTCCACACCTCTTACATGCTTCCATCAATCCTTTTTTTTTTTTTTTT
>NW_012150840.1:15131972-15171637 GCF_000956105.1 Propithecus coquereli | reverse complement strand
CCCAGGAGTTTGAGGTTGCTGTGAGCTAGGCTGACGCTACGGCACTCACTCTAGCCCAGGCAAAAGAGTGAGACTCTGTCTCAAAAAAAAAAAAATAAATAAATAAATAAAGGGTGTATGGTCTTGGAGGACTTATTTAACCTTTCTCCTCTGGTCCTTTACCTATAAGGTGGAGATGATAGAGCTCATAGAATTGTTAGAAGGACTGATTGAGATGGGTGTGTTCTTTATTGCACAGGGTGCATTGTGGTGTTCTCCAGATGTTAGTACTCCTTTCTTTCCTCTCTGTCGAATTAAAATTGAATTGCTGCCAGGTGTGTTGGTTCACACCTGTAATCCTAGTGCTATAGGAGGATTGCTTGATGTCAGGAGTTCAAGACCAGCCTGAGCCAAAGTGAGACACCCCCCCCCCATCTCTACAAAAAGTAGAAATATTAGCTAGATGTAGTGTCGTGCACCTGTAGTCCCAGCTACTCAGGAGGCTGAGGCAGGAGGATTGCTCGAGCCCAGGAGTTTGGGGTTGCAGTGAGCTATAATGGCGCTGCTACACTCTAGACAGGGCGAGGGAGCAAGATCATGTCTCAAAAAAAAAAAAAAAATGCTGATCTGAGCCTCTTGCCCTATCTGTCATTGAAATAACCAGATATGGAATATTTATGAGAGGAATTCTGAGTATTTTGTGTGTGATTCTTCCATTCATTCAACAAATACTTATCAAATATTTAGTATGTGCCCTCCCTGGCTGGGGTTATGGGATGAACAGGGGACAAAGTCCATGAGCTCTCATGGGGAACAAAAACAAAAAACAAGTTAAAAAAACGCAAATTCAGGTAGTGATAAGTCCTTTAAGGAAAGATCAGGCAGTCGGGGGTAGAGGGTGATTGATAAGGTTAAGAGTATTTGAGTGGTCAGGGGAGGCCTCTCTGAACAGAGAGAGATGGATTGAAATGATAGATGGGCCTCTGCTGCAAAGATACCTGCTTTAGGCCTATATTGAGATGCATTTTGTGTTGAGATTTCCAGTTGAGTCTATCCCATACCCCTCTTCTCTACTCATTTCACAAAATGAGGCTAAATCAGCCTAAATAGTATCAAATATAAAGACTTTGCTGCACAAAATTGAAGCAGGAAGTATCAACTCATCATTCATAGAGAATATGGAAGTTTCCCCATTATTTCAGGGCCATAATAAAAGCCTGTGATAGGGACTCAAAATTTTAGCTTTCTTGATTTTGAATTGAAAACCACACTTTCATTAAGACTAGATGATACCATAATAGTTTAATAAGATTCAGTACCGTTTATTAGGGCAGATTGGGGTATGATTTAATTTTAGGGGTTAAGAGGAGTTGTTGCCTAAGGGTAATTTATACTTTGGAAATAGATTACAGAAAGGGAAAAAACAATTGTGAGGAGTTGTCATAATGATCACCAGAAAGGAAAGAAAAGCCCGATGGTAATAATTTAAGTCAATTATAAACACCTTTTCAGGTTTTTCCAAATAATCTAATTGGTCTAACTTTTTTTTGTTGTCATTTTTCCTTTTTTTTTTTTAAGACAGAGTGTCACTCTGTTTCCCGGGCTAGAGTGCCGCAGCATCAGCCTAGCTCACAGCAACCTCAAACTCCTCAAGCCATCCTCCTGCCTCAGCCTCCCGGGTAGCCGGGACTGCAGGCACGGGCCACCATGCCCGGCTAATTTTTTCTATATATTTTTAGCTGTCCAATTGATTTCTTTCTATTTTTAGTAGAGACGGGGTCTCGCTCTTGCTCAGGCTGGTCTCGAACTCCTGAGCTCAAACAATCCGCCCGCCTCGGCCTCCCAGAGAGCTAGGATTACAGGCGTGAGCCACCGCGCCCCGGCCTGTTGTCATTTTTCAAGAGTGCTAATGCTAATTAACAATTCATTTTGCTAAATGAGATTTTCTAAAATTTGGATAAACCTAGTTATGGTCTCAATCTTTCCCAGCTAGTTAGATCATTTGAAGAGTTCAGCCTTGAGTCATGTAGTCCTACCAAACGTTAAGCCTAAAATTTATGAGGAAGCAACTTGGCAGTTGGAAAACCATTGGCTTATAACTTTTTTTCCCCTTCACCAAAAGCTGTATGAAAATATACTATATATGCTATAGTGTTCAGATTATTTTATTTGGAGTGATTATATTTCAGCTTTTTATTAATGGTATCTGTACTGAGGGCTGTTCTGTGCTGGAAAGGAGAATGAATTGGATGCTTGTTGCTCATTCCTCAAACGTAACCATCCTTTTTATCAATAACTATCCTATGGGCTGATCTTTTTCTATTGGGAAAAATATGGCCCTTTCAATTAGTATTTAGTGTGACTGATGTCCACTGGGTTAGCAACAGGTCAATAAGTAGATGGTTCAGTACAAGAGGCTAATCGGTATATTAGCTTTTATTTATTTATTTATTTTTGAGACAGAGTCTCGCTCTGTCGCCTGGGCTAGAGTGCTGTGGGATTAGCCTAGCTCACAGCAACCTTAAACCCCTGGGCTCAAGCGATCTTCCTGCCTCAGCCTCCCCAGTAGCTAGGACTACAGGCGTGAACCACCATGCCTGGCTAATTTTTTATATTTTTAGTTGCTCATCTAATTTCCTTAATTTTTGGTAGAGATGGGGTCTCACTCTTGCTCAGGCTGGTCTCAAACTCCTGACCTCAAGCGATCCTCCTGCCTCGGCCTCCCAGAATGCTAAGATTACAGGTGTGAGCCACCATGCCCGGTCTAGTATATTAGCTTTTAAAAGCATAAATCTAGATTCTTTTTGTATTATATACAAAATTTCTAGCTTTTAATTAAAACTTGACCTTGTGTTTCCTTCTCCATGGAAGTTGAGATATGTCACTTATTCAATAAGCAATTTTCTACAGTCTCCTCTGTTTTGAACTGATCTAGAGAAGGGAGCTACTTAGAGTTTGAAATTGCCACACCATGTCTTTATGATGGCTTTGGAAGACAGGCTAGTTTTTAGGAAAGTGGAACAAATATTTAAAGGTAACCTAGTGGGGCGCAATGACTTCTATGCTGTTTCTTGTGTGAATGGTGGATTGCTGACTGGTGGTTGATCCTGAGCCATTGCCCCCGTATGCATACGCAGCCTGGCAGCCCGGACAGTAGGGCCCTCTGTGAAATCAGCCAGCTGGCCACAGACCAGAATTTGGGTTCCCAAACAAGCCTCCGACTTGAGGAAAGTTGATGTCATCTGCTTTATCCTGTGCCCCCAATCTCATTGTTCAACATAAAGTGTGGGAAATCAAGGGACTAGTTGTTAAAAAAGAACAAGGCTTTGTTTGTGCCTAAAAGGGTCACATTGGAGGTTTTACCGTAAATAACTTTGGAACAGTATGAAAAAAAACATTTGATCTGGCTTCACCCCCGCAGTAGTATTGTTAAGGCAGCCGCCCATCTTTCGTTCTCATTCCCCTTCTTTCTTCCCTCCCCCCTTCCTCCCCCAAGACAAGCATGACGTATTGCCTATGTTAAGTTCATGTGGCAAATGCTGATAGAAGCAGGAAGAGAGCATCTATCCATTATCATGCCAATGCCTGGAAATTTTCTATTTCTGGTTTCAACACTTCTACAAAAAGGCTCCTCGCTTCCTTGATCATATTTTGGCTTAAACAATACTTCTGTACTGTGCTATACCATCACTGAATTGTGTTGGAAATTTGAAAGAAGTTAGTGTTGCTAAATGCTGCTCGTGGCCTTTCTGTGTTTTACTTTATTCTGGGTAAAATCTAGATGTGATCCTTTGATTTCAGGAATGCAGTTGATAGACTTGATACTTGCTCTTGTTTATAAGATCAGGGTAAATTGATTTTATTATGCCCATTAAGCTTCTAAGCCATCAGAGTTGTCCATGTTCTTCTTTTTAAAGAGATAACAATGGTGACTTGTAGCTTTTTTGAAAGTGTTTCTGGTACTATTTTTCTAGTCTAAAACTACAGCATCTTTAATGCATTGGTGTTCTTTCTGCTTTTTTATATCTTAGGAGAAAATAACTATTGGCTCAAGTTCACTTGTGAACACTTACCAAATGAAGCGTAGAGACCCACAAACCCCAATCATTATATATGCAACCACAGTCCTTTCTTCCCCCTCTCTCCATACCCCTAATGTTGGATCCTTCGTGTAGTTTATTCCTTATCAGGTTAAAAACCACAGGTAGGAATGCTGGCATCATCTTTGATTCCTTACTATCCCTTTTTACCAGCTAAAAGGATTGAATACTTACTCTGTTAGGCATTTTATTTTATCTTTTCAGTTTCTAAATCTTGCTGCTGCTTTCTTGAGAGTGTACCTATGTGTCCTTTTCTCTGTTTCCATGCAGTAACCATTCAGGCCCTAATCATCCCTGGGTTTAGTCAACATAGCATACTTCATCTAGTTTACCATCTGTTAGTACTGTTAGATTGGAAGTATGGTTAGTGACCTAAATACAGGCAGTCCCTGGATTACTGATGAGACGTATTCTTGAGAATGTCTTTAGGTTGGATTTGTATGTAACTTGGATCCCTGATGAACAGTACATATACGGTAATAATAATAATAACAATACTAGCTCGGATTTGGTAATAAAATGTACTACTGCAATAATAATACTACCTCTATACTGTAATAATAAGTTACAGAAACTATTGTGCTTTTCCTTTTAGTTCAAACAAACAACATAAAAATAAACTCATACAAAAAGTTTAGATAGGAGATAGCAGGAGTTTCAAAAAAGAATATTAAAGGTTAACACCTAATGTGGTATCAGTGTCTTGCTTACTGGAAGGGGAATTTTTGAGGCGAGAAGGTAGGTTAACATTAATTGGAATATGATGGAGATGATGGTGCTGGAGAGGATGGAGTGGGTGCTGGAGAATCAGGATTTGATCTGTTGCTGGAGGAGAGGACCTTACCACTGAAATCAGTTTCTTAAAAAAGATATTTAGGGTTGTTTGCACAGGCTTTTTCTTTTTTTCATCATAAATGGCTTTGTAGCAGCTGTTGTTCTCACTGACTACACAGTAAAACTTTGTAAACCACTCAATGTTAGAATCTTGCTCCTCACGCTTAGCAGATCCTGCTTCAGTGAGACAAAAGGCTTCAGCTAATTCTTTTTTTTTTTTTTTTTTGAGACAGAGTCTCACTCTCTTGCCCGGGCCAGAGTGCCATGGCGTCAGCCTAGCTCACAGCAACCTCCAACTCCTGGGCTCGAGCGATCCTTCTGCCTCAGCCTCCTGAGTAGCTGGGACTACAGGCATACGCTACCATGCCCGGCTAATTTATATATATATATATATTTTTAGTTGTTTGGCTAATTTCTTTCTATTTTTTTAGTAGAGACGGGATCTCGTTCTTGCTCAGGCTGGTCTCGAACTCCTGAACTCAAACAATCCGCCCGCCTTGGCCTCCCAGAGTGCCAGGATTACAGGCGTGAGCCACCGCGCCTGGCCCCAGCTAATTCTTTTGTCATCAGCTTTTTTGTCTGGATTTTCTGCTTCTTCGTGTTGTTGTGTTTGTATCGGCTGCTTCTGTATCTATGAGACTAGCCGCCAGCGTAAAGATGCCGCGCCAACAAACCGCTTCTGCCACACGGGTTTGTTTACATGCGTGGAAGAAACTGTTCCCAAATTATTGATTTAATTATAAATTAGCCTTATGGTGAGCCTTGGAGGCTCATTTGTAAATATGGAATGCCTTAAGTTGGGTTGTTCATAGCTGGGGACTGCCTATATTTACAGAGTTCTGAGTTATCACCAGCAAACATAAAAACAATGATGTTAACAGTAACAACAATAGTAACATTTATTGAGTATTTGCTATGTGATAGACAATTTTCAAAGCACTTTACCTGAGTTACATTTAATCCTCACAATAACCTAAGAAGTATGTACAACTGTTGTACTTGTTTTACAAATGAGGCACAGAAAGGTTAAGGAATATGATCAAGGCTTTACAGCTACTAAGTGGCATAACTGTGATTTGAGCACAGACCAGAGTCTGACTCTAGAACCTTGCGTCTTAATTACTATGCTGTACTGTCTCTCAAAGAGAGAAAAGGCTAGCTATTTCTGTTTTAGTTCATTTCTGTTCAATATATAGGGCTTTTACAAGGGACTTGATATTTCTAAATTCCTGAGTTAGGAGCTACAAGGTGGTTATTCTTCAAACAGTATGTACACATTGTATACTCAGTTTTAAATCACAGACTGCTCATAAACCTGAAGAAGGTAGAGTACAGGTAGGAGCCTACTTGAAGGAAATTACATCTTTAGATTTTCACCAGCTGTACCAAAGCCACAATATATGATGAGATAGCTTGGGGATGAGACCCAAGTCTAAACACGAAATTCTTTTATGTTTCATGGTTAACCTCTGCCGTTCCCAGAAAATTTGTTTTTGATTTTTGGTTTTTGTTTTTTAAAAATGAATCAAGGGGAATATATTCTTACACTGATGGGGCATGGAGCTGACTCAACAAATGAAAGCTGTGTGTGACCTGTGCCAGTAGGAAGACACAGACTAGCCACCTACCCCGTGGATCCTATGTCATTTTACATGAGTAGGTATAGATTTGTCCAAATGAACTATTTTCATATACCTCATAAAAAATATGTGAAAATACTTATTGGCTCTGGGTAGAGTAAATTTCTTGGGAATGTAGAGGTGTGTGAGTTTTGTATGTGTGTACACGTACAGTTTGAATATCCCTTATCTGAAGTGTTTGGGCCAGAAGTGTTTTGGGTTTCAGATTTTTTCAGATTTTGGAATATTTGCAAATATATAATGTAATATCTTGGGGCTAAGACCCAAGTCTAAATACGAAATTCATTTATGTTTCATATATTCCTTATACAAATAGCCTGAAGGTAATTTTATACAGTATTTTAAATAAGCTTGTGCATGAAACCAAGTTTTGACTGACCCATTACACGAGGTCAGGTGTTTTTTTTAAGAGAAGGGTCTCACTATGTTGCCCAGGCTGGCCTTGAACTCCTGGGCTCAAAGGATCCTCCTGCCCTCAGCCTCCCAAATAGCTGGGACTCCAGGCACATCCCACCACATTGGCTTCTGTATATGTGTTTGACTTCATCCTTCTGGATAGTATTTTTTTAAAATAAACTTTTTATTTTAGAACAGTTTGAAATTTACAGAAAAATAATCAAAATGGTATAGATCCCATATACCCCACACCCAGTTCGCCCATCCTTAACATATTACCACCGTACATTTGTCACTATGAATGAACCAGTATTGATACATTATTATAAACTAACCGAAGTCCATACTTTATTCATATTTCCATAGGTTTTTTTTTACCTAATGTCCTTTCTTCTGCTCCAGGATCCCATCCCATCCCATACGTTATATTTAGTCATGTCTATTTGGGCTCCTCTAGTTTGTGACAGTTTTTCAGACCTTCCTTGTTTTTGATGACCTTGAAAGTTTTGAGTATTTTGTAGCATGCCCCTTTACTGGGATTTATCTGATGTTTTTCTCATGATAAGACGGGTTATGGGTTTTGGGGAGAAAGACCACAGAGGTAAAGTGTCATTTCATCACATCATATCAGCGTGGTATATCACTGTTGATACTACCCTTGATCATCTGGCTGAATGTCTGCCAGGTTTCTCCACTTAACAAAGTTACTTTTTCCCCCCTTCCTATACTGTGTTCTTTAGAAGGAAGTCACTTTATGCATTCCACACTTCAGGAGTGAGGAGTTACGCATCACCTCCTTGGGTATGCATTGTCTATATAAATTATTTGAGAGCCTTCTACACAGGAGATTTGTCTCTTCTCCCCATTTATGTATTCAATCATTTATATCAGTATGGATTCATGAATATTTATTGTATATTTTGGATTATAATCCAATACTACTTTATTTTGTTGTTCAAATTGTTTCAGCTTTGGCTATTGCATGCTCTTTTGGTTGGCTCCTATGTCTCTTTGACAAACCACCATTCTTGTGTTTTTTTGGTTCTTGTTTTTGAGCGCTTCCTTACTTTCTGACACTGCAAGATGCTCTGGGCTCATTTTATACAGTTGCTGCCTAAGTCCTAGGATCAACCACTTCTCCAAGGAGCCCTGGTTCCTTTTATTGGACGAAGGGTATTAGAAACCAATCTGGGTGAATAGTAATATTTTTAAGACATCTTTTCCTGATGCTTTTTTGTTTGTTTGTTTTTTAACACAACTGTGGTAGCAGCAGGTGGCCAAAAGTAATCTCATCCTTCTTGCAACTTTAGAGAGTAAGGCTGGAATTCTGTGAGCAGCAAGAGTGGGCTACTACGGGGAGAAAAGTAGTGTTGTGGGGCAGGGCAGAGAACCAGGTCCCACCTTTGCATTAGGTCAGGCCATTCATCATTAGGGAGGGTCACCCAAAGCACCCATTTTAACTGTATTGTATCTTTAGCATGACCGTGGTTGAAAATGAAGAGTCTAATACTGGTCACAGTCCTTTTGCAAGGATCTTACTGATAAATTGTTCATGGTTAGTTCCAGGAAAATTGTCCCTGAGATAAATTTGTGAGCTTTCGTTAGAAAATAAATGATGTGTAACCCAACTTGTTTCTCTTTTGGTCTTTTAATCTTGGCTTCCAGAAAACTTAGAGGCAAATTTATTGTGCGGATATTGTTTACTCAATTCAGGTTCTTCATAACACATGTTTCTTTCTTCACGTGAACTCTATTCTGTTTTATTCCTAATTGCTTATTGGCCTAAGCTACTTGAGACCCTTTTGAAGTAGGCAGGGTATTATCTTAAATGTTTGGTAAAGGAATGGGGGCAGGCTTCGGGAGCAGGACCTACTCAAGAACCTATTTCCAGCCACTGCCTAGAATGGTCCAAGAAAATCCAATTCTAAGTGAGTTTATTTTCCCAGTGACCTGTCTTCTCACTTATTTGACAGTTTCAGTGTGAGTATTCACGTATTCTTGACATCAGCTACTCTGCATGTACAATTAACACTTTTTTCCCCCTACTTTTTAAGTTGTGAACTTTGGTTTGCTTTCCTTCAGAAGGTGTCATTTAGAAATAAATCTTTATTACTTCCCATGCATTGATGTCATATGGACAAATTTTATAGCTTGATATTACCTTTGTTTCATTAAATAACTTTATGGTAAATGTAAGTATTTTTATTTTTAAAAGGGAAGAAAAGAATCCTTTAAGGGCTTGCTTAGCCCTTAACAGTAAAACCAGCAGTTATTTAGAATATTACCAAGGTGGTTCTCTAGTAGAATTTAACGGGGGTGAGCTCTCAATTCCTGAGAAACCAAATGATCTTTTAAGGTGATCTGTAATCAGAACATTTTAAGTAAAGGAAATTGAAATCTATCATTTCAGCCTATTAGACTTTGCCAGCTCTGGTTAGTCATTGAGCTTGGCCCAGTTTCCTGTTCCCTCATTTTAGCTACCTGCTGGTTTATGTAATGATGTTGGGGTTAGGCGATGTGATTTTTTTTTTTCCTTTAAGACTAATGGCTTGGCTCCTAAATAACTGCAAAATTATAGGAGCTAGATAGGAAATCTGCTGATTTTCAGAAAAACCTAAGGATCTTTTAGAATGCCCTATAGTCCACGTGAGCTAGCCCAACCTAAAAGCTCAGGTGTCAGGCTGCGTGCCTGGGTTTCCAAATATCCAGATAAATACCCTTGTGTAGTTGTGTCATCTGAAGGTTATAGGGAGTATAGAACTGTGGAGGCTCCGAGGTAACTGTGAAGCATCATCACACGCTGTTTCTGGGAGGAAAATTTCATGCTGATAAAAGATGCAGGCTGCTGTGGTGGGTCCTTTGCCTTCAGCCTCTTAAAATGCATTTGAGTCTTTGGCCTAGAATGAATCTTTAATAATTTTTCAGATGTCATAGAAGAGACAAAGCAAATAGTTCTTCCAGGATTCCTCAGTACAACGTGGTAGAGGACAATTTAAACAATAATTTACCCCTTCTGAGTACCCGTTGGAGGTGTGGATTTTTCTGGAGTCTTTCAGAAAAACATGGCAGACATCTTAATTCATTTTGCAAAGTAACTCAACAAAAGATTTTTACCAGTGCCTTAATAAGAATGTTACTACCTACATTAAGCCCCTTTATGATGTGAAGAGACTCCTCTCCTTAAATTAAAAAAAAACTTTTTTTTGAAGGACAGTTTTAATGTCTTAGGAGAAAATAAAGAGATCATAATCTGTTCTTCCAGGAAGTAAGGTGGTTGGGCAAATGTGTGCCAAATCTTGTAAGCCCTGTTAAATTGAGTTGTTTGTCCTAGACCAGTGACCTAGTCTCTTTCCTTGCCTTAGTGTGGAGATGATGAAATCTGTGATGACTCGTAGGTTCAGTGCTGTAGCCTTGATGATTATTTCCTGCTGTCCTCTACCAGTTTCTCTTATATTTAAACACTTCTAGCAACCTATAATTCTTACGTTCTCCCTTTAGAATTAAATAGTGCAGTCAGCAAATCTGGAAACTTATTTTAAACCAAATTTACCTTAGAGAAGTTATGTTGTCTATAACTTTATTCCTTGGAGCAAATCCAAATTAGGGTTTTTAGAGCAGCTTGGAATGTGAAAATCTATTATTCCTGCTGTCTACCTTTTTGAACTTCCTCTTTGCCCTTGAGAATTGTCATTTTGTTGTTGAGGAACTGGGGAATGGAGAAGTGAGTATCTGAGTGGTATAAACTGATTCTGAAAGAAGGAAGAGTGGCACCATACTGGTGACTACAGTGTGGTGACACTGAGATTTGATTAGTTCCCAGACCCTTTTGGCTTATAATATGTGCATATCCAAGGTTCTAAAGTCATCCTTTTTTATGCTTTTCCTTTGAGTTGATGATTCAGAAAAAGTGTCACATGAACAAGAGGCCTTTAGGAATCTTCAGGGCTAAATTTTCCCTTGCAGGTTGTTTGGCTATTGCTGACTCCAAGGTCTTTACCTTGTGGTTATGTGCTGGTCTCTTTAAGGTGGAGAATGTACACTGAACATTGCTGTGTCCCACTTGAGAGGACTCTCAGCTCTCTGATTTGCACTGATCCAAAGAATCCAAAGATTCTGTTAGTCTTTCTTGGCTTCTGTGCATTTACTTCTTTCAGACATTCCTTTTGCCAGGGGGCAACATGGAATGTGGAAAGAGCACGAGTTCTAGACTTTCTCAAATCCACATGACACAACTTATTAATTGTAATAATGGACGAATTACTAAGTTTCCTCATCAGTAAAATGGGGCTAATAAGCCTGATCTCCATGGGGCTGTTGAGAGATTTGAAGATTATAAAGTATATAACATGATTCTTTAATCCTTTTTCAAACCACTCCGAGTGGAACCCCGTTAATGCATGTGCCTTTTCTTTGCTCCTGCATCCTGGCTGCTAGATGTTACCACTAGAAATTTGTGGTTCATTATCTTAGCTGAGACCTCAGTACTGCCCAGTTTTTCTGTGATTTTAGTCAGCTTTTTTTGGGCTTATGCAGAGGTTAAAATTGTTGGCCCAGAAGAACTAGATTCGATAGGCATGTTTCATTTGGCCTTGAGATTGTTTTTCAAATGTTGAGATTGGTTGTGAAGATTTAAAAATTAGGAGATTTCAAATAAAAGTTAAAATGTCTAGTTTCTCTTTAAAAATTGGGTGATGTGAAAGCCTGGAGTGCCATGGCATTCCTGGCTTCTCTAATTTGCCACAGTGCCCACCACTCCCTATTATTTATGCTGGTCCATCGGACTCAATATGTTTCTCACTTAATCTTTGTGGGCGTTTACTTTCTGACCTTATCCTGTAAATTCCACCCCCTTAAGATCCCTCAAATCTGTCCCCTTCTCACTAAACCGAAGGCCTTCTTCATTTCTCCACTGGAGTACTGGATTAGTGTCCTGACCCATCTCCGTATCTCTAGTGTTGTCCCTCTTTAGTTTGTCTTTCTTTACAGTATCTCAGATTCATCTTTCTAAATTGTATATTGAATCACATTACTGTCTAGTTCCAAATTCTTTATTGCCTCTCCGCTTTGTACTAATGAAATTTAAACTCATTAGCTTGGTATTCTAGTTCTACATGATCTGGCCAGTACCTCTCCAGCCACTTAACCTCTCCGTGCCTCAGTTTCCTCCTGTAGAACATGGGGGAAATAATTCTTACCTATAGCGTTATAGTGAGGATTAAATTTAAAACACAGTCCAAGCTCAGTGGCTCACGCCTGTAATTCCAGCACTTTTGTGACCAAGGCAGGAGTATCGCTTGAGGCCATGAGTACAAGACCAGCCTGAGCACCATAGTGAGACCCTATCTCTACAAAAAATAAAAAAAATTAGCTGGGCATGGTGGTATGTGCCTGTAGTCCTGGTTACTCGGGAGGCTGAGGCAGAAGGATTATTTGAGCCCAGGAGTTTGAGGTTGCTGTGAGCTATGCTGGTGCCACTGCACTCTAGCCTGGGCAACAGAACAAGGCTCTGTCTCAAAAAAAAAAAAAAAAAAAAAAAAAGGCAGCATATGAAGCAGTGGTACAGTACTTGACAGTAAGTGTTTAGTAAATATTAGCTATTAGTGTTATGATGATGCCATGTTTTTGTTTATGTTTTTTCTAGATTCCAGGCCTTCATATTCACCATATTCACTTCTTCTGCCCTGAATGTTTTTACCCCTATTTTCCCCTTGATTGAGATTTATCGTTTAGGACTCAGCTCATATGTTACTCCCTCCTGTACACCCACCTTGACCCTCCATACCATGGCACCTGTGCATACCCTCTAGTAGCAAGCTTTTCACATTGCAGTGAAGCTGTCTCATTTTTTTTAGCTTTATTGTGGTATTAATATAATTGACAAAAATTCTGTATATTCAAGATAAACAATATGTTTTGATATACATACGCATTGTGAAATGATGACTGCAATCAAGTTAATTAGCATATTCCATCACCTTAGACAAATGGCTAACATATATGAAAAGGTGCTTGATATCACTAATCATTAGGGAAATGCTAATCAAAACCACAATGAAGGGGTCTCATTTCTTATCCCTCCACTCATTTAGACTCATAACCCTGCTTTTTTTTTTTTTTTGAGACAGAGTCTCACTGTGTTGCCCGGGGTAGAGTGCCGTGGCATCAGCCTTGCTCACAGCAACCTCAAACTCCTGGGCTCAAACAATCCTTCTGCCTCAGCCTCCCGGGTAGCTGGGACTACAGGCATACGCCACCATGCCTGGCTAATTTTTTCTATATATTTTTAGTTGTCTGATTAATTTCTTTCTATTTTTAGTAGAGACGGGGTCTCGCTGTTGCTCAGGCTGGTTTCAAACTCCTGAGCTCAAACAATCCGCCCGCCTCGGCCTCCCAGAGAGCTAGGATTACAGGCATGAGCCACCGCGCCTGGCCATAGCCCTGCTTTTGAAAACAGGAACTATCTTACTCATCATTGTATCCCCAGTGACAGCACAGATCTAGATATCTTAAATGCTTAACAAATTAATGAAAGATGTCGGATGGCAAAAGACAATTAATATTAACTGCTGTTATTAGGAGATTTAGAAGATGTACCATAAAACCTTTTTTACCAACCCATCATTTCAAATTTATCTAGTAGTGATAACTTTTCTTTAGTTATTATGGTTTTTTTCCAAAATGAAATAGCTTTATTATTATTTTTGACCATAAATGAACATGCCTTTGTAGAAAGTTGAAAGAAAATAAAGTATAAAGAGGAAATTTCACCCCTCAGAAATAACTACTATTATAAAGTGCTTTTAAATACATAAATACAAATATATGCTACTTAATTTCCTGTTTAAAATTTCACCTATAAAAGACTTCTGTTTTAACAAATAGCATTAGAACATCCAATTTAATATAACAAAGCTACTACTTTTGTGTTCCATGTTGTAAAATAGCTTCTTGTTTTAGATGATGAAATATGTCTTCATCATCTTTCTGACAGCCACGTGCTCTAGAAAAGAAGCCTGAGATCCAATATGTTAAGTTACCATGTTGTTGCCTTGTTTTGTATGTGACCATTCACTTATCCCAACATACACCCCTTCATCTATGCTTGTAGGCCATTCTCTAGTAAATGGAGCAGTTTAAATTTGAAGAAATAAAGCTAAGGACCTAGAAAAGAATAACTTTATGGAAGCCAAGAATATCTTTTTTAGGAGAAATATTTTGTTTGTCTCCCATGTTTTGTTCTCACCCCATGTAGCCGTTGACAAAATTAACATGAAATTTGCCGAAATAGATCTCCCAGATTTCTTCTGTGTGCATGCCTTCTTTTCCTTCTGTCCTTCTATCAGGTGTCCTGATTCCATTCTTCGCCCCTACCCCCTGCCCCATCAAATTTGTTTTATAGAAGAAATGTGTTTTTGTATCTCTTTCTCTCTCTTGTATAATCTTTTAGTAATCAGCCACTTCCGTTTTTGTGACATGTCCCTCTGTAGGGAATGAAAGAAACTAAGTCTACATTCTATAAAGTTGAGTTTTTGCCGATAAACCCCAATTTATGTAACTTGGAGCACTGGCTGGATCAACTTTTTGATATGTCTTAGCAGCAACAGATTTTAGCCTGCAATGTGGTTAGGCTATTTGAATGAATAAAATTTGTTGTACTTGGGTGTCATCTTCTAATCCAGCTCCTGTCTTTGGGGATGTTGGAATATAGTCATCATAATGAGAACTATCAACTGTCTTTTATAAGTAGTGTCTCTGTCTCCCCAGTTTCTCTACATTCTCTTCCTGGCTGTTATTAGCTGCCTATTCTTACGTAAGTTTTTACTTTAGATCACAGACTCTGCTGGCCATATTCTCTACTCCAAGGAGGATGCAACCAAGGGGAAATTTGCCTTTACCACTGAAGATTATGACATGTTTGAAGTGTGTTTTGAGAGCAAGGGTAAGTAGTCAGAGCGCTTTCCCTGGATTAAGCATCTTCCCCACCTTTAGTGCCCCCTGCTATAGTCAGCACTTGGTATCTGGTTTCGTTTGTGTTCTTTTATTTTATTCTGATATGGAGACCTGATACCTCGTAGTCTTCAAAGCACCTTTTAAAAGATTGTCTAGGCAGAATAAAAGATTGAATAGGTGGAACACAGAGAGTTATAGTATCTGTATGATACTCTAATGGTAGATACATGTCAGTATACATTTGTCCCAACGTTACATTTGGAACGTACACCCAAGTGAACCCTGATGTAATCTGCGGACTTTGGTGATAATGGTGCGTGAATGTAGGTTCAGCATTTGTAAGAACCTTACCACTCTGGTGGGAGATGATGATGGGGGAGGCTATGCATGTGTGGGGGTAGGAGGGATATGGGAAGTCCTTGTACGTTCCTCTCAATTTTGCTGTGAACCTAAAACTGCTCTAACAAAATAAAATCTTAAAAAAGCAAAAGGATTATCTGTTTGCCAGGCAAATGCAGAGAGAAATTACTGAAGGGTCTTTTTTACAAAGCAGACCCTTTAGGGCCATGTTATCAGCTAGGAGGATAGGCTGACTTTTCTGTGCAAGAGACTACACAGTCTGGACTCTGACCAGATAGAGGTCTGTGGTTTTGAGGTTTCAGCTGGGCTTGAATGATGCTAATGCAGTCATGTGTCTACAATGGGAATATATTCTGAGAAGTGGTCCTTAGGCGATTTTGTTGTTGTGCAAGCATCAAGTGTACTTACATAAACCTGGATGGTATGCCCTACCTACCATGCACCTGGGCTATATGGGATAGTCTATTGCTCCTAGGCTGCAAAGCTGTACAGCATGGTACTGTATTGAATACTGTAGGCTACAGGAACACAATGGTAAGTATTTGTGTATCTAAACATAGAAAAGATACAGTAAAAATACTGTATTATAATCTCATAAGACTAGAATTGTCTATGCAGTCTGTCATTGTTAGGCAGCACATGACTGCAGTGTGCTATGACAAATGGAAATAGTTGGAAGACTCTGTTAGGAAGAGGGTGTCTTGATCATTTGGACCAGATCGGGTTGTGAGCTGCTAGGTTTCACAACTTTTTAAGTGATGGAGGAAAAGCAAAAATTTGCATTACATCTCCTATGGGCAATGTCATAATGACAATCACACATTGAATTTGGGAGAACAGACCATGCTGAGTGGCACATTTTGTTTTGTTTTGTTTGGAGATTTGTTGGTTTAATGCTCAGAAGACATGCGTAACTTGTGTTTGTTTGTTCTTAATCTTACCTATGCAGTCTATTTCTCTTGCTTTCAAATTAATCTTTCTAGTCTATCCAAAAGAAGTTCTTTACTGTGTTTTAAACATGCCATACTCATTTCAGTGTCTGAGCCTTTGCCCATGCTTTGCCTTTTGCCTAGAATACTTCGCCTAAGTCCTGCCTTTAGTTGCTCCCTCTTTAGTGAAGTCTGTCCACAACTATTCTCTTCCCTCCTCTTCCCTTTGCTCCATAGCTGGGATTATCTGAACCAGTTGTTCTGGCTTAAAATTTTACACTGCTTTGCATTTTCACCATAATGGTTACATATGTCTGACATAACTGTGTATGTATGTGTGTCTTAGATCCCCATTGAATTATTTGAAGGCAGATTGTACGCTGTCTTAGGGTACCCTCCATTTTATGCTGCTATAACAGAACACCACACACTGGGTAATTTATACACAGTAGAAGTTTATCTGGAGGCTGGGAAATCTGGGATTAAGAGGCCACATCTGGTGAGGGTTTTGTTGCTGTGTCACAGTAACATGGTGGAAGGCATCACATGGTGAGAGTGTGTGCAAGAGAGAGCAAGAAGGGGCTGAACTCACTTTTGTAACACATCCACTCCCATAACAGCATTAACCCATTCATAATGTTAAGGCCCCTCTTAAATGTGATCATGACCTAATCACCTCTTAAAGGTCCCACCTCTCAATGCTGTTGCATTGATAATAAATTTTTCAACACATGGACTTTGGGTGGCACAGTTAAACCATAGCATAACCCTTAAAAATCTCTAACACACTCAAGCCTGTAATCCTAGCACTCTGGGAGGCCGAGGCAGGTGGATTGTTTGAGCTCAGGAGTTCGAAACCAGCCTGAGCAAGAGCAAGACCCTGTCTCTACTAAAAATAGAAAGAAATTAATCCGACAACTAAAAATATATAGAAAAAAATTAGCCGGGCATGGTGGCGCATGCCTGTAGTCCCAGCTACTCGGGAGGCTGAGGCAGAAGGATTACTTGAGCCCAGGAGTTTGAGGTTGCTGTGAGCTAGGCTGACACTACGGCACTCACTCTAGCCCGGGCAAAAGAGTGAGACTCTGTCTCAAAAAAAAATAAAAATCTCTAACACAGTTCTAGCACGCAGTGAGTTTGAATGAATAGTTATTGAATTGACTTCAGTTCGTTTCAGAAAACCTCCAGCATCTCTCAGTCCTCATAGAATACATTATCATTCCCTGTGACTTCTGGTCTCAGGAACCCCAGTGCTTAAGTGGCACCAAGTTTCCCAAAACTTCTAAATTTCATGCAGGCAGCTTTTAATTTTTTAAGTAGGTAAATTCCAGGGGATTGGAGCTGAACAGTTTTCTGGGGCTCTTTGGGTCTTTCCCATTCTGCTACTTGATAATTTAAGATTAGAGTTCCTTTTTGATCAAGTTGAATCAGATTAACTTTTCTAATATGAACACTGCTTTGTTGGCCCTACTATCCCAAATAGACATTTTTCTTTCCAGGACTCATGCCTGAGATTTGTACTCCTATTGTAAAGTTTTTTCCTTGAGCTGTTTCAAGGACTTAGTGGGAATAGCCCTATAATATTTCATTCACCTATTAAAATAGGCCATACATTGATCATAATGTTTTTATTAAAGTGGAATATTAGATAAAACCTATATCCTTCTCAGTACTCAAGTTTGTGTTAAGTAAATCCAAACTTAGCATATACCCAATTATCCTATCCTTGGGCATGACCTTCTTTCAAAATTTGACAAGACAACCTTTTCAGTTGTGGAAATACGCATTTTCAGCCTAAGTTGGTACCTACTATCTATTGATCTATATGCCACTCACTTTCACACTGTTTTGACTTTTATTTCCCAATTTCATGAGCCCACATGTTTTCTCTTCTCCTATTATTCTTCTGTAGTGCCAGTTGCAGTGTCTTGTGTCCTGCCTGCTCAGATATGTTTGCCAGTAGCATGTTCGTGTTGCTTTCCGGCACCCCACACAGATAGAGGCTTTGTTTGGAATGTTTGTGATTTTAGCCAGAGCCAGGAATTTTTTGCAGCTGAGTGGGGGAGGAGTTGTGGCTGTTTCCCTCTATTGAGAGGGTAGGGGTTAGGGAGAGGGAGGGAGGGTGAGTGATTTCCCGGAATTTTAAGTATTCCACACAATGAATCCTTTGATTTCTTTCTCAGGAACAGGGCGGATACCTGACCAACTCGTGATCCTAGACATGAAGCATGGAGTGGAGGCAAAAAATTATGAAGAGGTATGTCCTGCTGTAACAGCCAGAGGAGGGAGTAGCGTGTTGTGCTGTGAGGTTTTTGTGACCTAGTCAGGACAACAGGCTATGCTTTGCCCAGAAAGCTGTGGTTTTCTCAGCAGCCATGTGACAGCCAGCTGTGATCTTATTGATACAAAAAGTTCTATTAACAGCCTTGAACAATAATTCTGGCTGTGCTGTCAGCCAAAGAACTGAACCAGCTGTCCATAGAAATGTTGGTGTGATAAAACACTCAAAGGCCAGGCACCGTGGCTCACGCCTGTAATCCTAGCACTCTGGGATGCCAAGGCGGAGCTGGAGCTCAGGAGCTCAGGAGTTCGAGACCAGCCTGAGCAAGAGTGACACCATGTTTCTACAAAAAATTTAAAAATTAGCCAGGCATGGTGGTACACACTTATAGTCCCAGCTACTTGGGAGGCTAAAGCAGGAGTACCACTTGAGCCCAGGAGTTTAAGGTTGCTGTGAGCTATGATCGCACCACTGTACTCCAGTTTGGGTGACAGAGCAAGACCTTGTCTAAAAAAAGAAAACGTATGCCATTAGTTCTCCTGAGGCAGAAAGTAGATAGGGAGATAAAGACAGATTTCTCTCTCCCCCCCCATATATATATACACACACATATATATACACACACACACACATATATAAAATTTTTTAAAGCTGAAATTCAGTTATGTGTTAATGTCTAAGGTTAAGAAAAATGATTTGTTTTTATTGCTAAGACGTTTTTTCTAAGACCAACAACTACATATATATTCTCTCTCTCTCTCTCTCTCTCTCTCTCTCTCTCTCTGGAATGCATTCAGTGCTGTTTAGTCTTGTGCTGTCTTTGAGAAACAACAATAGTCAAAAATAGCTTTTAGTTAAAATAATTTCAAACTTTTAAGGAAGAAGAAAGGATGGAGAAAACAGCTGCAAGAGACCAGGAATAGAGATAATGAATAGAAATTTGATGCTGACAGGCAGTATTATAGAGTAATAAAAACTGACATTTATTTGGGTGACAGGGAGGTGGAGGTGTGCAGATACTAAGCAGAAGGGAAACAGCCTTTTTCATCTCCGTATGAGAGACTTTGGAGGCAGCACGAAATGGTTCTTCAAATGAAGAGCACCTTTGAAAAACCACAAGAACTGTATAAGACTAATCTTTACAGAATTGATCTTTAGAGAAAGATAAGAATATTTTTACCCAGCAAAACAGTACCTGAGGGCATGAAGAAGAGGATGGGGTACAGGAAATGTAAATGGCTTTTGAAGAATGTAAACTAAGTAAATGATGCAAAGTTGTTTTAAGTGATTTAGGAGACTTGTCTAGGAATCATGGCACAGAAGTTGCTCTCTTCGGTCAGAACTTCGGAAGGGAAATATCCTAAAATGGAAGAAGATTGAAAGTGGTTAATTCTGCAACAGGAAGTAGTACAACAATTGTAGCTCTTGGGGTCTTTCCTCTTTTTCCTTGTTCAAACGTTCAATTAAATGAAACTAGGTAGCGTTATTTAGAAGCAATAAGTAGGAGCAAGTAATACAGTAGTGAATGGGAGACAATTCCCGGTAGACTTTCAATTGCTTGTTTTAGTCTCTAGTCTTGTTTAATTAAAAGAAATAAAACAGGAGATCCTCTTTATTTGATGGATTTAAGAGTAAATTGAAAAATCTTTTTACTTCATGATTCAAATACGTAATGTATGTTACAGTGCTTTTGTTAAACACTAAGAAAAATGTTGTAGTTATGAGGTGGGACAGTAGGTAAAATGATTTTCAGCATGTGTTTACTCTTCCCCCACTGTGAACCATTCTCTGTGCAAGCATTCATTGTGGAATTTTGCTTGTTGTAACTTTTTTCTCCACCAGGATAGCTGTCATTAGGGTAACTATTAAATAACGGGGTACCCGATGCCCTGTTAGACATTAGACGTAGCTAGTTCCCCTCAAAAACAGATGACATTATTATTGGTTTACATAAAGAATGACTTGGACACAATTATTGTATAACATTTGAGAACCCCTTCCTGGAATTTCCATCATCCTTGGGCTTTATTGACATTGGGAAAGGGGCTTTATCTTTTCTGACCTTCTGCTTAACCCAAGAGGGGAATCCCTAGCTGAAAGGAAACCACAGTGCTTCCTTTGCCTGCTTCCTGCTTCACATGTCTGGCACGTCCTAAGCCTTTCTTTACGCACATGGTTACAACACAGCCCTAAGGTTCTGCTTCTTAGCCAAGAAACTCCTCCCCACTACTTTCTTTACTAACTCCCCTCTCTCCCGCAAACAGCAGACCAGACTGAGGCAGAGGAGTGGTTATGACACAGGCCAAACACTAGCCCTTTTCTCAGTCTGTGGCTCGGCTCCCTGGAACCTTGCTTAGAAATAGCTGTTAGTTGTCTCTGGGCTAATGCCTGTGACAAGAACTTGGATAATAGAAGCCCTTCGTTCCCTGGTTAATTACCAGAGAACACTAAGTGTTTGTAGAGTTTTTGAGGCATTTAATTTCAGGCCCTTGAGATAATGGAGAGCCTTTACCTCCAGAAGATTTGGAGCCTTTGGCATCAGGATAAAGATTCAGGAAGATGGCACATTTCTTTAATTTTCCTCACATCTCACACATTGCTCTCTCATATTTGTGGACTCATAATTCTGAAATCCCATGTGGTCCTATAAAATTCAATAGTAATTAGTATCTTAATAGCTGGTCAGAGTACCACACTATCTGCTTAAATTGTTAGTTAACGCACATGAAATAGCAATGTAACACAATACAAATATAAGTAGATCCAAAATCCCCATCTTGACATTGGTTCAATGAAATAACATGGGTAAGGCACCTAACACACAGTTGGTCAGTTCAATATATTTTAGCTCCCTACTCCTACCTGTTCTGGAAACTGCCAAATGGCCATGACAGAGTACATTGGATCTTTCTAAATTTCGCTTAGCGCTAAGATTGGCAGTATTAACTGGACTTACTTTGGCACCGTGTTGACCTTTTGAACTTCTGTGACTTGGCCTGTGATTCATATATCCCCACCTCAGGTGCAAGTAGATTTGTCCTTGGATGTAAAATGTCATCTTTATCTCAATTATGTTAGACTAGATGGTCTTCACATTTATTGCTGTGTTTCTGGAGTTTGTGAGGGCTGTGGAGGCAACAAACTAACTTGACTGAGTTTGGCTTGTCACCAGAAGCTTCTCTCTTGGGTCTCAATGCTCCACCAAGGAAAGGAATCTAGAGATTTTCTAGAGGCTGGATTAACACCTCAGTTTAAGAAGCAGGTTTTCAGAAGGTTAACACCTTTTCTTGGTACAGTTACATATAACTCTGTGAATTCTAGGTTGAAATCATCATTAGAGTGAAGGATTTGAATATGGTTTAAGAAGAGTTTAATTTTACTGATATTTTGGAGGTGTTACAGGTATACAAAGAAAGGCTTTATAATATTTAGCTTTCCAAACAGTACCTACCAGGACAGATGAGAAGGTCGATATTGTAGAGAGGGCTTTCTCCTAGGCACTGAGCTTCATGAAAATGAATGCTGAGGGAAGACAGATGCAGAGTGCTCTTAGCATACAAGGAAACACTTGCTTTAGGGGACTAGCTGCACTCACCTCTAGGAGAAAGTTGGCTCCTTTGAAGAAGGCATAGAATGGACATAACAGGTTAGTTACAAGTGTTTACTATGCATCAGATATTTAGAATTACATGAAGTATAAATCGTTTTAATTTCCTTTTGTTCAGGAGCAAACTAGTGTGAGGGAAAAGGATAAAAATCAAAACAGTTTGTGAATATGACAGGGCATGATTGTTAATTGTGTAACACAGTCTAAGTGCTATATAGGTCTTTAGGATGAAGGAGTCAGTGTGGATGGGAGTGGTTGAAGGTGGCTTCATGGTTAAGTGTTGAAAGATAGGCAGGATTTGGGTACAGTGAGTGTGTATGCTTCTGGAAGTCAGGAATTCTGTTCTTGCATTTTGCAGCAGAGTTTTGCAGTTTGATGCTAAATAAATGCTTCAGTGACCCTAGATAGGGAGTTAAAAGACCATGGTGCTGCAGATCTTGGTTTGCCACCCAAAGGCTGAGTAACTTTTGGCATCTTTAGTTTCCTAATTTGTAAAGTGGGGGGCTCATTGTAAAATGAAGTCCCTTGTAGCTCTAACATCCTTTGATTATTTAACAGCTACGTGCAGCCTACTAAGGGAGTGCCACCCCCTAGTGGAGAACTTATGGTACATCTTGTCATATAGATTGCTTTTTTCAAGCTGTTGGCAAAATATACCTCATGCTTCCAGCCATAGAGGAGAGAAGTGAATTAGAAGAATACCGGCCTGCCTTCATGAAGCATGTATAATTGGGCATTCTTACAGATCGTCTGAATAGTAAATCAAATGTTTAGAAGAGCAGAACAAAAGTCAGTGGGGATTTCGATACTGAGGCTTTCATTTTTAGCTTCTTATACTATGATGATAGTCATTGAATGCTTCATCCTGAACAAGTAAAGAGGATCTTCTTGAGAAAACTTATAATTCATTTAAAAAATTTACTCTGTTGCCTGCAAAAGTAATAGCAGTGGAAAACCCAGTACGTTTATTAGTCAAATTTTATTAGTCAAACAAACTGGACTACTTATCCAGATCCTTGTTGCCTAGAATAGCTTGTTCATTTCACCTTTGATTCAGGAAAAACTTAATGTAGTCATCTGGTTTTCTTCATCAGATTTCTAGTACCTACAAAATAAAGTATAAACTCAGATAGACTTGGACTCCAGTCCCAGCTCCACTGAGCGGTGAGACCTTGGGTAAATTATTAACATCTCCAAGCCTTAGTTTCCTCATCTGAAAAACATAAGGACAATAATACTCACCATATTGGGTTATGAGGATTAAATGAGATTATAAAATACATACCACATTCTGAGCATATACAAATAGGTCTCATTCATTTATACTACCTTTTTCATCCCCTTCCCTAATTTAGCTTCAGTCTAACTTCAGCTTGAGCCTTTCATTTGTATTATCTACCACCCTCCCCCAGCACTAGCATTGGCACATATTTGTGTACACGCACACACACCCTCTAGCCTAGCTTCTAGCACATCAGACTACTTATGTCTAGACGATTCATAGTCTCCTAAAGATGGCCTGTACTTTTCTCCCTCCGTGTTTTGGTTTACAGGTTCTCCCCAGCCTTGAATGTCTTCTCTCATCTCTTTCAAAGTCATACCCAACTTGTGAGACGCAGCTCGCCCACTTCCTGTGAAGCTGCCCTTTATCCTCTCAACTAGAATTAATCTCTCACTACTTTCTTTCCATTCTTCTAATGTGTATCTTTGTTGTAGAAGTTAATACATAATGCCTTATAGGCCGGGTGCAGTGGCTCACGCCTGTAATCCTAGCACTCTGGGAGGCCAAGGCAGGAGGATCGCCTGAGCTCAGGAGTTTGAGACCAGCCTGAGCAAGAACAAGACCCCGTCTCTACTAAAAATAGAAAGAAATTAGCCAGGCATCGGGGTGTGTGCCTGTAGTCCCAGCTATTCGGAAGGCTGAGGCAGGAGGATCACTTGAGCCCAGGAGTTGTATATTTTATTAGAAGAAGATATACACTATTTATGTATGGAAAGTTACACATCAAGTTTATAACCATAGTCAACTCTAAAAAGGAGTGTGGGGATGTGGGAATTGAGGAACTATGAAGGTGGATTTCTGTTTCTGAATAGTTTAAATTTTTAGCAGGAGAATATGTTTATGTGTTGCTTATACAACTAAAAAATAATACTGGGAAGGGATTGGGAACAGATTTTTTTTGTAGATTTTTAATCTGCAAAGTCCATCCTCAGTACCAGGTTTAATTCTGTCATTCTTTTTCATGTTTTAGACCTTTGGGCTGTTGTCATTTAACTAAAAGGCACGGAGGGGCTAGAAGTAGTCTTCAAAGTAATTTTTAAAATATTTTCAGCTGGCAGAGGCACAACCATAGTTTTACTTCCAGTTTCTTTTGCAAGTTTCTATTTAGGGATCCTTAAATAATTTATCTCTGAGAAGTGTCATGCCATTTCCCTTATACTGTCTGATTCAGGAAGCTTTGGAGTAGGAAGTATAGAGCGGAAGGGAAGATGTTAACGGACTAAGAGTCAGTTTATTGTGTATCTCTTGTATTTTTCTTGGCGAATGTTTTTCGCTCTGCAGCTTTATATGAAATCAATCAACAGGTATATATTCTGGGCTAATGGCAAAACCCGGCATTTGGGCATTCAGCTAGGAAAGTTAGCTCAATGCATTAACCAACCATTGGTTATATTCTATACCCAAAAGCAGTTCTGCAGCTGCCAGTCACACCATTAACTCAAGTCAACATTTTATAAATGTAAGAAAATGTGCATCCAGTGAAAGAAAACTTAGTTGTATCATCACAAATCCATCACCACATTTTTATATACTTTAAATATAAACTGAATTTTTATAGCCCTATCTTAACAGCAGTTTCTTGTTTTATTCTAAATAACTTTTGACTTGTTCTTTCTACATGCAGGGAAGAATATAGATAAGCAAAGAGAAGGTAAAAATCATCCTTAAATTCCTCCCTTTCATCCCATGTTAACTATTTCATCTCTGTTAATATTTAACAGAAAGAACAAGGATGGTGAATTGAACAAAAGAGAAGAAAAGGTGGGGAATTCTGTAGAGAATGTATGGTAAATAGGAAGTAAAGAAGCAGATATAGAAAAAGAATTATTGAAGAATTCCCTGTGTGGAAACTTAAGAACAGCTGGTATAATAAGAGTTTTAAAAGTCGGAAAGCTCTGGTGGTTTATCCCATTTTAAAGCAAATCATTTTCTAAGATTTATAAGAAAAAGGCAGAATAAAGAAATCCTTGTTTGTGTGATATACGTCTCTGGTTATTAGATACTCTTAGAGGTTTCATGGTGGTCTAGGATGAGAAGGGAGGACAGTTCATTTCTTTCTCACACCCATAATTCCTCAGCATACAGGGAAGACCTTGAAGATTTCTTCTGGTAACTGCCTGTGTTATTCTTAAAAAAAAAATAAAAACAAAAAAACAGAAAAACAACTCAGTGGAATTTTTTTTTTTTTTTTTGAGACAGAGTCTCGCTCTGTTGCCCGGGCTAGAGTGCCGTGGCGTCAGCCTAGCTCACAGCAACCTCACATTCCTGGGCTCAAGCAATCCTCCTTCCTTAGACTCCCAAGTAGCTGGGACTATAGCCATGCGCCACCATGCCCAGCTCATTTTTTCTATATATTTTTAGTTGTCCAGCTCATTTCTTTCTATTTTTTAGTAGAGACGGGGTCTCGCTCTTGCTCAGACTGGTCTCGAACCCCTGGCCTCAAGCGATCCACCCGCCTCGGCCTCCCAAAGTGCTGGGATTACAGGCATGAGCCACCGCGCCTGGCCTTCAGTGGAATTTTTTGAGCAAACTACAGATTCATCTCAACTCTGAGCTCTGATATAGACTTTAAAGGTGTGAGTCTGGCTGTCACTGCTCCCGTCACTTTCCCCCACTCCACCCCCACCCTTCCTTACTTCCCCCTTAAAAAATAAAAATATAAATATAAATAAAATAAAAAATTGTGGGATATATATGAGCAAACCAGAATTCACTGTGTAATTGTGAATTATGCCCTTGCCCATCTCTATTGATATGGGGAAGAAAAAAAAGAAAAAGAAATGAATTATGCTTTAATGCTATAATAATACATGCTCTCATACTCTGTGTACTATTGGGAATTCAGTGGTTTTCCTTCTATTAATAAAATCAGGCCGGGCGCAGTGGCTCACGCCTGTAATCCTAGCACTCTGGAAGGCTGAGGCTGGTGGATGGTTTGAACTCAGGAGTTCGAGACCAGCCTGAGCAAGAGCGACACCCCGTCTCTACTAAAAAAAAAAAAAAAGAAGAAAGAAAGAAATTAGCTGGACAGCTAAAAATATATAGAAAAAATTAGCCAGGCATGGTGGCACATGCCTGTAGTCCCAGCTACTCGGGAGGGCTGAGGCAGGAGGATTGCTTGAGCCCAGGAATTTGAGGTAACTATGAGCTAGGCTGATGCCATGGCACTCTAGTCCAGACAACAGAGTGAGACTCTGTCTCAAAAAAAATAAATAAATAAAATCGGGTTTGACCTAATATGACTCTTATGTTATTAATAATATTGTTTATTTCTTAAACATGAGTGGAAGGGCAAGGTGTAAAGTGCTTTATTAAAGTAAAAAATCTTGGGAAAACAGTGTATCTTACTTTACAGCTATTGTATGTACTTCTAAAGAGATTTTAATCAAAATTAAGTATAAAAAAAGGTGTGAGACAGAAAAATATAAATAAGTTGGTAGGGAAAGGAAGAAGCCCAAATTTTAAAATACGTTCAGTTGATCGACAGGAGAAAATGTAAATCTGATAATACTTTTTTCTAAAAAAGATTCCTGTTGCCTTGTGTTCTTGACCAGTGCAATTTTTTCAGGGAGTGAGTTCCTAATTTCTTTCTTTTCCAGATTGCAAAAGTTGAGAAGCTCAAACCGTTAGAGGTGGAGCTACGTCGCCTAGAAGACCTTTCAGAATCTATCGTTAATGATTTTGCCTACATGAAGAAGAGAGAGGAGGAGATGCGTGATACTAATGGTGAGGGGAGGGCAGTTCTTTTTTCTCCACAAGTGACCCATAAAGGAGACAGAGCCCCAAAATTTAAATTCTGGTTATACCTTTTTCTCGGTTTTGCCAAAGGTGGGGAGGGATGGTTTGGGAGGAAAATTGCTTGCTTCTCTGCTGTTGCAGAGTAACATTGCAGGTAAATGAGCCTTCCTAGATTTTCAGGAGAATAGAAATTTTTTCTTTGATATGCAGTTGACTATATTCTCATATTCTCAGCTTATAAGCATATCCAATTGATAGCACTAATCTTTGTAATTGTTAACATTTATATATAGAATAATGAACTTTTAAAAAAATTATCTGAGATCCTACTGTTAGACCTAGGGACAGAGTGAAGTTGATGAGTTGCCTCCCTCTACCCCCCCACCCCAGTTGTTTCACCGGCTGAGGAGACTCACTTCATGACATCTACAATGCTTTTGTTTTTTAGAGTCAACAAACACTCGGGTCCTGTACTTCAGCATCTTTTCAATGTTCTGCCTCATTGGACTAGCCACCTGGCAGGTCTTCTACCTGCGTCGCTTCTTCAAGGCCAAGAAGTTGATTGAGTAATGAATGAGGTGCAGCCTCCTCCCACCTTGTATCTCAGCCAGAACATCGCTGGGACGTGCCTGGCCTCAGGCATCCTACCAATGGCACCATCGAGGCACATTGGAGCTTTCTTGCCAGAACTGATCTCTTTTGTTGTGGGAGGACACGGGGTACCAACTTACACCCAACAAGTCAATGAGGGACTTATTTTAACTTGGTAGGATTTGAACTGGTTTTGCAACAATAGGACTATTGTTAGAGTCACCTATGGCAAAAATAGGGGTTACCTAGATAATGCCAAAGCCAGCATTTGTACTGGGTTTCCTCATGTGATCTGTTTGAACCATGTTTTTCTTTCCTTCTCCCACTTGCTCATCAGCTTGGGCTTCCACCATAGTTCTTTCACCAAAATTTGTATGACCATGTTGAACTTGTTTCATTCTGATTGTCCTCTTTGGTTTTCTTATGAAAACACCTTTAACTTTCTCTTGGCTCTTAGCTGAAATGTTTACATAGCTTCTGGTGATATCTTTTCATAATTTTATGTCTCTTTAAAGGGTGATGGATGTGACACCTCATAAAAGTGAACTTTAAACTGTAGATAACTCTTAAAATTTCATTTTAGACAATTAAAATATTTGTGCTCAACTGCTTGAACTTTTCGTGTATATGTATTTAGTTCTGTGTAATTTTATCACATGTGTAGATTCATGCTACTACTATTCAAGAGACAGAACAGTTCTATCACACAGATCCCTCATGTTGCCTTTTACAGCCCCAGCCACCTCCCTTCCTTACTGCCTCACCCCAGCCGTAGATGCCATTTTTTATCTCTTCTCTTCTCTTTTCTTCTTCTTCTTCTTTTTTTTTTTTTTTAGAGACAGGGTCTTACTCTGTCATCCAGGCGAGAGTGCAAGAGTGCAGTGGGCATCACCATAGCTCACTGCAACCTCAAACTCCTGGGCTCAAGTCTGGGAGTTAGCCTGCTGAGTACCTGAGACCACAGGCATGCGCCACCATACCTGGCTAATTTTTTTTTTTTTTTTTTGTAGAGATGGGGTTTTGCTGTGTTGCTCAGGCTGGTCTCAAACTCCTGGCCTCAAGCAATCCTCCTGCCTGAGCCTCCCAAAGTGCTAGGATTACAGGTGTGAGCTACCATGCCCAGCCTAATTTTATCATTTCAAGAGCGTTACATAAATGAAATCCTATAGAATGTAACCTTTTGAAATCAATTTTTTCACTCAGCTTAATTCCCTTGAAATCCATCCGAGTTGTTGCACATGTCAATAGTTGGTTCCTTTTGGTTACTGAGTAATATTCTATAGTATGGATGTACCACAGTTTGCTTAACCATTCACCCACTGATGGACATACGGTTTTTTTTTTTCAGTTTTTGGCCCTTACTAATTTAGCTGCTGTGAACATTCATGTACAGGTTTTTATGTGACCATAAATTTTCATTTGAGTGGGATAAATGCCCAAAAGGGCAGTTGCTGGATTGTGTTGTAAACACATTTATTTTTGTAAGAAACTGTCCTTTTCCAAGTGGTTGTACCATTTTATGTTTGACCAGCAATGTATGACTGATCCAGTTTCTTCACATCCTCTACATCCTCACCAGCATTTGGTATTATTATTTTTTTTTTAAGTTTTAGCCTGTGGGATAGGCATGTGTAATGATACCTCATATGGTTTTACTTTGCATTTTCCAGTGGCTAAAGATGTTGAATATCTTATCATTTGTTCATTTGCCATCTATATATCCTCTTCAGTGAAATGCCTATTCATGTCTTTTGCCTATTTTCTAGTTAGATCATTTGAATTTTGAGAGTTTCTTATATATCATAGATACAAGTCCTCAATATGTGGTTGCTTGAATTTTTAACATAACTTCTACCAAGGAAAATAAGTAAAATTTGCCAACTCTTCTTGCATGGCCAGTCACTGACTTAATTCCTGTTCTTATGTGTTCCATCTAGAGAATTAAGATGTATGAAGTATAAAATAGACATCTGGGAGGGTCATAGAGTAAATACTTGAAAATACATGTTGAATGTAAATAAGAGAAGATATGGATACAAATGACCATGTTCATAAAGTTAAGAAAAATACTGTCACTTGAAATCTTTCCCTCGTTTCCTAGGAGAGTAGGTAAGAGTTTATCTTCTCTGTAATCTCTTTTAAACCATGCTATTTACAAGGCTTGTCCCCACAGTGGCAAGAATTACATGTAGCTTGCAATGAAGAAGTAGAATATTGGAATTATCGTAGAGAATACTGTTGTGTTGCTGTGGATGAAGTACAGAGGTGAAAGAGGGAATGCGTTGTGTTGTTAAAACCTCAGGCCGTTCTGGTAATGTTCCAGCTACTGTGAACCCAAAAGCCTTTTTTGTTTTTCTTTTTGACTCCCTGTTATATTCATTCCTCTTGTGTGGTATGAAAGTGGTTCTGTCTTTAACTTGTGCAACATTGCCCTCTGCTGTTGAGAATCGATAGGTTCTGCTTCTGAGAACCAGGCAGTAGAATCCTTTCCAAAGTGGGGCAGCAGATGTTGAGAAAGTCTATCTTTAGTATTTTATATACTAAATGACAGAGGATGTGTCCAAGTAGGGAAAAGAATAAACAAACTTGTGGGTTAAGATCCATACTTAGACTCTTAAATGTGGAGTTCTATTCTGTCCCATTAGCCTAACAAGATACTCTTTCCTATTTCTAACCGGTGCCTTTCCCGTTTTTAGGAACAATGAAAGCTACTCTGTTAGTTATGGGCTTCTGATTTGATAAAATGTCAAGAAGATAGGAGAAGAGAATAATTTATTTTGTTGATGTTTTTGTTGCCAGGTGTGACTCTAAGCTTTATGGAACTGAAATTATTTCAAGTCCCTTCCTTTTATTCATGCTAAAACTACCAACTTGGACATTTTTGTGCTTTTGGTTTAAAAGTTAATCGATATTATACCTTGATTTTGTCTAAAAAGTGAAAGTATTTGCCTTTGACAAAAAGCTGGTCCAAGAGCAAATCAGCTTTAAAAATAGGGATGTTATCCACTTTCCTCCATTGTTGAGCATATTATTCAAAATGCTGTGTATAATATAAATGAGAATGATACAGTTGAAGTCAGTTTTGTTTTACCATTGTCATGCACCCCTGTCATAAAGCCATTTTTCTGTTTAATGGAAACAGGCATGTGGGATTTATACAGATTTACTTGTAAATGTTGGATTGGGGATTTTTGTGTAAATTTTCTCAAATAAAAGCTAGCAGAAACCATTTTAGGTGTATTTTTCTGTTACTCTTGAGTATTTATATGTCTGGATTAGGAATAATTTCTCCATATGCCTTAGTTTTGTTGTTGTTTTGTTTTTTGAGACAGAGTTTTGCTGTCACCCAGACTGGAGTGCAGTGGCACGATCATAGCTCATTGTAACCTGGAACTCCTGGCTCAAGGGATCCTCCTGCCTCAGCCTCCCAAGTAGCTAGGACTACAGGTACATACCATCATACCCGGCTAATTTTTTAAATTTTTGTAGAGATGGGGGTCTCCCTATGTTGCTCAGGCTGGCCTCAAACTCCTAGCCTCAACTGATCCTCCCACCTTGGCCTCCCTAAGTGCTAGGATTACAGGAGTGAACCATTGTGCCCAGCCATATTCCTTAGTTTTCAAGTATGGCAAATGACACTCTTGAGTAAGAGAAAAAATATTGTTCTTAATTTATTCCAGATAGATAAAGTTTATGTGAGCTAGTACAAGTTTACTATATTTTACATAAATTATATATATATGCATATATATACAGCTAATAATCCTTAATTATATGTCCTTAAAACAAATAGAGTTCTGTAAGCCAGGCATTTCATTCTCTGTATCTTCCTTTTGGAAACTGCTGCTGGAGTTATTCCTACAAAGAGCCTTCTCCTTGCCCTTCATTCCTAAAATATCCCTCCCAATTTAGAATCCCTTGGGACTTGCTTTTTCGGCCCATCATATCTATGCAAAACTTCACCCCGGGAGATAAAAGGCCATTTTCTCCTTTTACTTACAATTGCACATTTTTCACAAAGCTTTTTTCCAAGAGCCAACATGAAGTGCTTCGCATAGTCACTGGCTGGCCTTTTATTTATCAACTATCTCCGTTCTCAAAAAAACAGGTAAAATCTATTAGTGAATTCATAGTCTATAAAGTAGTGGTTCCCATTATTTGGGTATAAATATTTTAACATCAAAAGTGTTTTGTTTCTCACTGATGTTTTACTTTTAGACAGCGTAAATAATGAATTCAGCAAAACTTATAAATGAATTTAGTAGTCTCAGTAGTATCATAAACTTGTTAAGTGGTAAAACATGTTTCATAAATTATTCAGTCTGCTGGAGTGGTGTCCTATATAACGTGAGCTGCATGTATAATTTTAAATTTTCTAGTGACACATTAAAGAAGTAAAACAGATAAAATTAATTTAAATAATATATTTAGCCTAATGTACTGAAAATATTTCAACATGTAGTCAATATAAAAGTGATTAATGAGATGTCTTATGTTCTATTTTGCATGTAACATCTTTGAAATGCAGTGTGCATTTTACAACTATAGCACATCCTCATTCAGCCACAATTCAAATGTTTCGTAGCTGCATGTAGCTGGTAGCTACTGTAGCAGATAGTGAAGATACAGACTTTGCTTAGTCCTTGGTAGATTCTTTCATCTTTACGGTAACTTTATGGCCCCTGAGAATATGCCATTCACAGATTGGGAACTCCTGCTAGCGTTCTAACTATCCACTTGTTAAAATGTGGAAATGGTTTGTTTTTGACCAAAGGCACTTTAAAATCAGTTACACATTCAGAGTAAATGTTGAATCTGGACTTTAAATTCAGCACGAGTGTTTCTGTTCTGTAACAGGACATATATCTGTTAAGCTATGATATCTATGTATTGTAACTAGAACAATTCAATTTTAGGTTAACCAAGTTATAGAAAGCTATCTAGTTCCTCATTGCAAAGGTGCCAGCAAAATGAATTTTTAAGCTTCAGCTGAAATCTGTTCAGCCTCTCTGAATGAAACTCCACAGTTCTGATATTAATTGGTCTTTCCATTTAGCTAAAAAAAAAAATTATCGAGTATTCTGTTTAAGAGAATTAACAGTTAACAGAATTAACATTTAAGCCAGGCTAAATTCTGGAGTATATCCAGATAAATAAGAGGCACTACCTGTCCTCACAGTGCCTTTTAATTAATAGGAGTTAGTAGATGGAATGGCCTCTATCTGGAATGATCTCTTTGTTTAGCTGGACTTAACATTTTGGATATTCCTCCAGAAAGCCTTCACTTATCCAGCATGTTTGACTTGGAAAGATTGGTCCCTCCTAAAAAATGCCTTTCTAGAATCTTACAAGAGCCTTTATACAAACTGTTGTCATTGCCTAGTTATTTTCTGTTACATGGATTGTAAGCTTCATGCAAATAGGAAACTTGTTTACTTCTTTTTCCTATTGGTAACCTAACACCTGGCACACGTTGGTACTCAGTGTTTCTTCAGTGAATTAGTTAAAAAATTCAAAAATATCTGTACAGTCTAAAACTTTGAAAATAAAATTTAACAAGGGTTAAACCTTACATTTAGGTTTAAAAAATGTTATATACATATGTGATCATAGCTGATTTTCATTCAACAAATAATTTTTGAGCCTCTACTATAATGCCAAACACATTTCTAGGCATTGATGATATATAACAATGAAAAAGAAAGCATAAAACCAGGTTCTCATGGGGATTATATTCTAATGAATGGAGAGAGTCAATAAAATAAATGTTAAAAAGACACCAGTATTTTATAGATAAGCATTCTGAAGAAAATAAGGACTGATGTGATAGGATGGAAGGGCTGTGTTACCTTGGATTAGATTGGATGTGGAAAAGGGAGATTTAGTTAAGTATATTTAATATAAAGTATAAGTATATAATATACTTATAAGTACATTTAGTTAAGTGTACTAAGTATATTAAGTACATTTAGTTAAGTATATTACAGCTTGAGTATCCCTTGTCCAAAATGGTTAGGACCAGAAAGTGTTTTGGATTTTGGATTTTTTTAAACATTTGCATATATATAAATCTTTCAAGTCTAAACATGGAATTTATTTATGTTTCATATACACCTTATATACATAGCCTGAAGGTAATTATATGCAGTATTTTTAATAATTGTGTGCATGAAACAAAGTTTGTATACATTGAACCATCAGAAAGCAAAGGTGTCACTATCTCAGCCACCCATGTGGGCAATCTGTGGTGGTTTGGCATTACCATCATTCCTGCGTCTGAATTTATATGCTATCAATAAGCAATCATTTACTTACGCTTATTCACACATAAGTACGTAACAGTAAAAAAAAAGACATACCATAAATACAGTGAAAAAATAGTGTGTTTAGCGTAACTGAGCAGCACCGTAGCATCCAGAATACCTGATTCAGCTGTTAAACAACAGCAACAACAAACAATGGCAGGCTTTCAGCCTCTACCTACAATGCTATGTTTTGATTAAAAAATTACTGAACATTGTATTTCATTTTTCTAGGTGAGAAGAAACATCAGAAGCAGTTGAGGAGCCAAGAAGTGGGTGCTCTAGGGATGAGGAGGCATGCCGCTGGAGGGCTTTTTAAAATGTTGCCTTTAGAGTCATCTGTCCCATTAACAATGGTTTTTGTCTTAGAAGTTTCTCTTTGATTTTGCAAACTGACAAGATTTCTTGTTCTGTTTGAAGGCACACTGCTCTAGTTCTTCAGTAAGCCCATCGTACATTTTCACCAGGTTATCTATAGGCACTTTTTCTGAAGTGTTAGCATAATCATCATCATCACTATTGTCACAATCACTTTGATGCAGAACCATTTTGGCTATTTAGCCATCTGTCAATTAATGAATATTATTGATGTTAAAAACTTCTTCCAGTTTACTGATGGACTCTGAAGGTGTATTTTTTGCATATGTAAGGAGGTCAGACATTATTTTTTTCTCACTTCACCTTCAAAGTCACCACCTTGTTCATCAGCATCACTGAACATAGTTGCAGGCCACGTGTTGTGCTAGGCATGCACAACTGTGTCTTTAGTCACTGTGTTCCAAGCATTGGCAATAGCACATGCAGCATCCTTGATGCTAAACTCCTTTTGAAAACCTTCCACACCCACGCCTCTGTTCACTGCTGCTAGCATGCTGTTGAAGAAAATGTTTTTATGTTTACTCTTCATTGATATAAGGTCACATGGCTGAATTAATGATGTCATATTTGGGGGTAAGTACATGGTATAAACATTATTTTTAAGGAGAATTTTAGCTGGAGGAAGAGCAGAACGATTGTCAAAGAGTAACGAAATCTTGCAGTTGTCATCCAGTTCAGCTTCCCTGCAGTGAGCATGAGCCACTTGTACAAAATGTTTATGAAACCAACAGAAAAGATGTCCCTGGTGATCTAGGCCTTTGTGTTAGCATAATAATGGACTGGTAAAAAAATCCACTCCTTGAATACAGTGAGTATGCAAGCTTTTGCCTATCACAGCAAGTTTACACTTATGCATGCCTGCTGCATGAGCACATCCCAGCATAGTTATTCTGTCCTTGGCATCCTTGATTCCTGTAGAGGCTTTCGTCAGCTGTAGTCAGTGTCTGTCTGGGGCAGTAATGCCAAAACAGTGATGTTTCATCAGCATTACACACTTGTTCTGGCATTAGATTTTCATCAGGGATGACATGAGCAAACTCATCAATGAGTTTCTCCAGTGCTTCTTGATCAGCAGATGCTTTTTTTTTTTTTTTCCGAGACAGAGTCTTGCTCTGTTGCCTTGGCTAGAGTGCCGTGGCGTCAGCCTGGCTAAAGCAATCCTCCTGCCTCAGCCTCCCGAATAGGTGAGCCTACAGGCCCATGCCACCACACCCGGCTAATTTTTTGTTTCTATTTTTAGTTGCCTGGCTAATGTTTTCTATTTTTAGTAGAGATGGGGTCTTGCTCTTTCTCAGGCTGGTCTTGAATTCATGAGCTCAAGCAATCCTCTCGCCTTGGCTCCCCAGAGTGCTAAGATTACAGGCGTGAGCCACCTCTCCCGGCTGATCAGCAGATGCTTTAACACTACAAATCTTTAAAAATTTAATGCCAGGTCTTTTCTTAAATTTCTGCAATCATGTGTTGAATATGTTCAACGGTGTTGAATATTCACAGTTCCCTTCAATTTTCAGTTTATCGTGACAGATCTTTGCTTGTTTCATGATCAGCATGTTACTAAGTGGCTTGTGTTCACCATGATGTTGATGAATTAATTCACTCTTTCAATACATGACCGAGAACTTCATTTTTAGCTGTATGCAGTGTTTGTCTATTTTTCATTAAATTCTGTTCATCATTTTCAGCATAGAACTTCTTATCTTGTTTCTTCAAGTTTATCTTGTTTCTTCAAGTCATACATGGTGGTCATTCCAACACCATACTGTTCTGCAGGACGTTTCACGCTAACATGGCTGTCTACTTTCTCCAAAATCTTGACTTTCTGTGCTATACATAAACATAAATACTTCCTTTTTTTCTTATCACTGTTACCCACAGAGGTATCTGTAAGCCTTTTTGACATTTTCAACACTATCCTTATATCACAAAGCAGAGAATACCAAAAAAACACAATGAGTAATGCATGTAGGTCTTGGCTCCCTGTGGGCATCATGAGGAATCTGTTGCTGGCACATCTGGCCTGCACACATGCAATTTTATTAATCTTTAGGATGTGTTTACATGGGGGAATCTGGGTGTGTGTGGAAAAGACAAATCGCAGCTGAAGGGGGTTGGGAGGTTTTTTCCCTTTGGGATGCTGAATAAACTGCATTTTGACTGCAACCCTTCACATGAGGTCAGGTGTCGAAGTTTTCACTCGTGGCATCATGTCAGCACTCAAAAAGTTTCAAATTTTGGAGCATTTTGGATTTTCAGATTAGGGATGCTCAACCTGTGTAAAAAGACTACCATCGTGAAGGCTGGTGCACTAATAGAAATACTGGCTCCAGATCAAGGAAGACAGAAGTGACCTTGTACTCTCTCTATTCAGACCTGATGTGTAGCGTCATGCAGAGTGCAGGATATCATATTTTAAAAGAAACATTGATGAACTATAGAGAGGCCAGAGGGATGTGAACTCATTAGCCCTCATACCCCTCACCCCATTCTACCAATTCTGTCTTCCTCCTATATTTGCTATCCCTATCTACTAGTTAAAGACCTAGAAGTGAGTCTCCTGAACTCTTACGTCTACCTTAGCAAACATATCCCAACTGATCATAAAGTTCTAAATATTCCTCAGATGGATTTCTTAAATCTGGACCTCATCTTCATTCACTAATATCTCTATCTCTTCTTAGAATATAAATGGCCTCCTAACTTGGCTCCCTGCCTCCAGTCTTTGTCCTCCACATTGTGTCAGAGTTCTTTGTGAAATATAATTTTGATGTTACCTATGGTGACCATATTGCTTATTGTCCGAGCCGGGCACTGGAGCAAAAGGCTCTATTAATTATGTCAGGGAAGAAGTGTAAACTGGGACATACCAGCAAATCAGAACATATAGTCACTAATCATATACTCCCCTTAAAAATCTCCAATAATTTTCCATTGCCCACAGGAAACACCAAACCATTAAACATCTGAGACTCTATCTTCTGCTTCTACCTCACATGCTCCCTGGGCTCCAGCTGCATGGCCTTCTCTTGGCCCCACCATATTCCTGCTTTTTCTTGGCTCTGGAGTCAGAGTGCTGGGTTTGACTTCCCAGCTCCTCTTACTAGCTGTGCCACATTGAGCAGGTTACTTAGCCTCTCTTTATCTCAGTTTCTGTAAAATGGAAATGTTAGGATTAAGTGGAATATTACAATGGAAAATCTTTAGCATAGTGCCCAGAACATAACACTCAATAAATGTTAGCTGTTGCCCTGAATGTCCCACAACTTTATAGACTTAAAAAACAAGCTTGGAAATGCAACGTTGCCCAAGATCACATAACGGATGCAACATATATTGTTCACTTTATTGCCGTTTTCTTAGTGACTTGAGGGCAGGGAGCATCTTACTGCAGATTTCCCATTCCCAGATAATGTCTGCTCAAAGAATGCTTCATGAAATCAGATGGTCAAAGGTCTGGAAAAACAGGAGAATTTGAATCTGGAAAAAAACAAGGGGGAGAAGGAGAGTTGGCTTAAAATATTTTGGGGGTTGTGTGGAAGAGGGAGAGACCTCGGATGGCTCTGGGAGAAAGAACTGGACCACTGACTGAGATGACTGGGGAGGCAATTATTTCGGCTTGCTCTAGTACTTTTTTTTCTTTATTGTAAAAGGAAGGTAGCTCTAATATCTTTAATTACTATAATATCTTTCTAAACAAGAGCCCTAATGTTGGAAGAGACTACTTCCATAATCATCCTCTTGAGACAGGCCTGACACCAAGATCAGACTGGACGACCTCCAGACCTCGAAGCTGTACCGGGACCTGGACGGGGATGCGGGGGAGGGTCTACAGATCCGGGAGGGCGCCCCATCTATGACGCCCTTAACCCTGCGGGAGCCCTGAGGTTCCACGCGGTCCTCGCCACACGCCCGCCAACTCCGGCCCCCGCGAGGCCTCACTTTCCCGGCCGGCCCCGAGGGCGGGAATCCTCGGCCGCTGGACTAATCAAGTGGACTAGCGAAGGCGGAGGAAACTCAGCCCGGCCGGAAGCACCGAGAGCTGCTTCCGGGTTAGGGGGCAGGAGCCACCATGGAACCTCACGGGGCGGCCGGGCCGACGGGTCTGCAGGCCGGTGTCTGAGGCGAGCGGGGCGCAGCGCGGCCAGCGCCGCCGGGGACACGCAGACCGGTCTTGAAGGCTCGCGGCCGCCGCCATGTCGGTGCTGGGCGAGTACGAGCGACACTGCGATTCCATCAACTCGGACTTTGGGAGCGAGTCCGGGGGTGGCGGGGACTCGGGCCCCGGACCCATCGCCAGTCAGGGGCCGCGAGTCAGCGGCGGCACGGCGGAGCAGGAGGAGCTGCACTACATCCCCATCCGCGTCCTGGGCCGCGGCGCCTTTGGGGAGGCCACGCTGTACCGCCGCACCGAGGTAGCGGCCCTCGGCTCCCGCCGCCCCGCCCGGCGCTGCCGGGCCGCCCCGAGCCCCTCCTTCCCGGCCCCGCTTTCCCCGTGTTTTGAGCCTTTCCTCACTTAGTGATTAGGCATCTGCAGGCTCAGGGCCTTCTCCACCACTCTTCCAACTCACTGCACTGGCAGTTGGTTAGAGCATTGGTTTTACTAACTGTTCATTTTTGTTTAACACGGGAACTGAGCAAGTCACCGAACCGTCTCTGAGCTTGTTCCCCCTCTATGAAATGGGCTTAGTGATAACTACCTTAAAAATCATCTTTATTTTTTTAAGGCTGTCTGAGAATCCAACGAAGAGGATTTGCAAAGTATAATTAAAGTAGTCTACGAATGTGAGGTATTGCTAAAACTTCCTTCCTCTCGTGCTGTTGCCAGACTTCCATCCTCTCCAAGATTGAGGTGGGGACAAGGGGCACAGCTTCTAAATTCCCACACTAGTGGCAACTCCGCTGTCTTTGTCATTATCTTAAGTTCAGAAATGATCACTCAATTGGAGGCTCTTCTTGAAAATCATTGGGAAGATCGTTGTGTGTCGGTTTCTTCCTCAGTGTTAATCCTGCCGGGTTTATGCATGGGAAATACTTTATTGGTATATTCTAAGCCATTAGTTCTAAACTTTTGGAGGGACAAGAACCCCTTTGAGAACGTAAGCAAAGTAATCTTCCCTCCATCCATTCACGTTTGTGCATATACACATCTTTGGAGAGATCCGTGGATCACTGAATCCCAAGTTAAGAATGTAGACTAATGTATCCTAGCTCTCTGGGAGGCCGAGGCAGGCGGATTGTTTGAGCTCAGGAGTTCGAAACCAGCCTGAGCAAGAGCGAGACCCCGTCTCTACTAAAAATAGA
>NW_012150840.1:15100855-15131322 GCF_000956105.1 Propithecus coquereli | reverse complement strand
AGACGGGGTCTCGCTCTTGCTCAGGCTGGTTTCGAACTCCTGAGCTCAAACAATCCACCCGCCTCGGCCTCCCAGGGAGCTAGGATTACAGGCGTGAGCCACCGCGCCCGGCCTGCAAGAGAATATTTTTAAGTGTTCTTTTTTATCCTAATGCCACATTAATGTATGATGTTAGAGTTACTGTTATTATTTGTAGTCTGTTTTCTCATTTGCATTCAATATGAGAAAGAAGAGATAAGTATTAGTATTCATATTTTTTAGTTAGAAAAATTAAGTATATTTTTGTGACTTGCCCATTTAAGTTCGAAGTAAATCTTGGACTAGAACTAAAGTCTCACATCTTTTTGCCCAGGCCTTTTCATTGTTACCCTGTTTAACTTGATTCCTAGGTTTGTTTTGAATGAAACTTGATTACACTTCCCCAGAACTGCATAGTATTATCCATACCAAATATTTATTAGATCTGTGAATTTACAAAGGTTTGATTAGAAGCAGCCCTTTTCCTCTAGAAGGTTATATTTCAGTGGGAAAACAAGTTAGCCATGTTAGTAAACAAACGGTATTTAAGTTGTGTATATATGTGAATGAAAATAGTGGATAAGTATCATTTCAGTGTATGAGCTCTGAAAATTAAGAGATCGTTACATTGAATAAATGTACAGTGAAAGATTCATCAGAGTCTTTTCAAAACAGTTTTAAAGGCCCTGAAGAGGCATTCGAAAGTATGGGGAGGGTCATATAGGTGCAGCTGCTCCTGTGTCAGTAAAGAATTAGAGATATAAAGGAGAGTAGACATTGGGAGCTGCAGGTAAGTCTTCATGAGTAGAGGAGAATGTGATACATAAGTATGACAGGAGATTACAGAGTTGCAAATGGGGCATGACATTCTTAACCAGAAAAGGTAAATAAAAATCACTGGAGAAGTCTAAATTTATAAAATTAGGGGCAAGTTTAGTATTTTAATTTTACAGGAATCTGTAGTTAGCTACAGATAACTGTCCTTCAGTTTTCTACTTCTCCAATATCTAGTCCTACTACAGTCCCTGTCATGACTAGCAGTCTGTCATAGTGTCTTCAGTAGAATCTTTGAGATCTACCCCCACCCCATATTTTTACCTGGAACTGACATCATGCAAATTAAGTGTAGCAACAAAATAACAACATCTTAATGCTTTACTTTCCCCAGGCCTGCAATAAATTATAGTGTTTAATTGTATGCAGAACCTATCACTAAAATCTGTTTAAAGGAAAAATAAAAGGAGTCAGTCTCTGCCCCTCTAGGAAGTTTTCTCTCTAGGCTTAGAGATGAGGGTGTGAATTAATTTGCTGCCAGGCAAGAGGAAAGCACGATACCTGTCACTGTGTTGTAGGATGACTCACTGGTTGTGTGGAAGGAAGTTGATTTGACCCGCCTGTCTGAGAAGGAACGTCGTGATGCCTTGAATGAGATTGTTATTCTGGCGCTGCTGCAGCATGACAACATTATTGCCTACTACAATCACTTCATGGACAATACCACCCTGCTGATTGAGCTGGAGTATTGTAATGGTAAGGTGGAATTCAGTGGGACTTCCTCAGGCAAGACATTCTTACACTCATACTTACCTTGAGGAGGAGAGTACAAGAAATGGCATATAGAGTGATAGAAACTTTAAATGGATTTCTAGAGTTTAAGAGAAATATTTCAGGCCTTGGAGAGTTTTAAAGTGATGTACAAAATAAGGGGAGGGATTTTTCCCCTGCATACTCAAATTTTCCCTTGTGATTATAGTTCCATGTTGAAATTATTTCTTCAATTGGATTTTACATTTATTTTTCAAGGTTTTGCCTCACGAAATGACATTAGTTAGCCATTAGAGTGTGGCTTGGCACCATTTGGTGCAATATTTAATGAAATCTTTTAGATGATATTTATTCGTATTGCCTTGGGCTAAATCTGTCCTATTGAAAAGTGGCCCAAAAATTATAACTAAGTGAAAATGATATGTAGTAAAGCATGGCTTTATTTATCTGATCTCTGATTTCTTCGGACCATTTTGCTTGTATGATAGCATTATTGCCTAGTGTTAAGAAAACAGACTCTGAACCCAGATCCCAATTTCCACTACTTTCTAGCTTATAACCTTGAGCAAGGAATTTAACTTCTGTATGCTTCGGTTTCTTCATTTTAAAATGAATTTGTTGATAACAATACCTACTTTCTAGGGTTGTCGTATTAAATGAAATGAATATGTAAAGCCCATAGCATGGTACTTGGTATGTGGCAAGTGTTTGATACCTGCTGCGCTGGCCGCTATCTTTATTGCACAAGAGAACCCCCCCCAAAGCCCTTTCTTGAATGGTATAAAGAGGTCCCAACGTATTCTTCACTTAGAACTTTCTTGTCTAGACTCGTGTATGATTGCTTCTTGTTCTGATCATGATCAATGCTAAATATTTGAGATTATATTAGAAAGTTTTGAAGTAGCAGAAACCTTAAGTAGTTAAAGTCCTTTGTGTTTAGGAGGAACTAGAACAAATGATACATTTATTGAAACTTTGAGATACTAAATTGCAGGGAAAGAGAAGTTGCAAAAACTTAGCCAGGGCTAAAGTGTAAGTTGTAGTTGCGGGTGGAAAGTAAGATGAACCATGATCATTTGTAGTCCATATTATTTGGTAAAGGAAAGAGAAAAGCAAATTCACACTTATTTCACAGGAAGGAATTAATAACGGGAATAATTATTGGAAACAATCTAGGAGTGGACCTTAAATTTTGGGAAAACTTTTCAGTGTGAAGTGGAAAGAAAAAGAATTTGTTTATATACATCCTGTATGTACGAAACATTTCATTATAGGTATAATCCAAATGTTCTGGTAGTCACACTGGGAGAGTTGTTATAAAAATATTGCACATTCCTTAAAAGGAACTATGGAAAAGTAAATAATCTGATTTTGAAGATATTTCACTAACTGGGGACTATAGGAATGGCCTTTACTCTCATTTTTTCTAAAAATGTCATTCTTTTTTTGTATTGAGCCTCTTTTGTTAGGGAGGGAGATCTTTGAAGAATATTTCTGATTCTGGGTGATGCGAGTAGTTTTATACCCATGTGAAAAGCCAAGAGGGAAGAAGTAGTTTCCTTTGGAGAGAAACAGAATCCTTCATTTCCTTGTATCAGTTGTTAAAACCCTGTTAGAACTCAGGAGGCTGAGGCAAGGCAGGAGGATTGCTGGAGCCTTTGAGTTTGCAGTGAGTTGTGATCATGCCACTGCACTCCAGCCTGGGTGACAGAGTAAGACCCTGTCTCAAAAAAAATCCCTATTAGATATAGGATCCAAGTTTTGATCTATATTAAGCAATTCAAACTTGTCTGTTGTTTAATTGCAGGAGGGAACCTGTATGACAAAATCCTTCGTCAGAAGGACAAGTTGTTTGAGGAAGAGGTAATTCATATTTCTATGGAAGGAAGCTAGAATTATAATGTTGTAATTCTTGCATTCTAGTTGTGTATTTACTCTTCGAACAGTGAAGAGTGTTTTTTTCCTTTTGTTCAGACTCCTTCCAGGCTCTGATATTCATGAGAAAGGAAACCTCTAACAAGGAAACTTTCTCTAGCTGCTTCCTAAACGTTTTACCTCCACATCATGATTCTCTATGGGCTTTCTTTCCTGGTTCTGTTACTGCATACTGGTATGCCCAGTTTTCTATACCTTTGCATTTTTCCTGGGTTTCTTTCCACAAATCTGCTTCACCATATTATATTTCATAATGACTTTGGAACGATTTTATGATAACCTGCTTTTTTTTTTTTTTTACCCCTACACTTTTCTTTGCCTACTCAACCTACAAGCAGAAGACGTTAAGTCATGTTGAATCATAACCTCTGGTTGCAGCTTCCTTTGTTTTGTTCGTGTGTGTGTGTGTGTGTGTGTGTGTGTGTATGTGTGTGTTTATTTAAGTGGAACTTTTTGTTTCTAATCCAAATATAATTTATTTTGTCTCTGCAGATGGTGGTGTGGTACCTGTTTCAGATTGTTTCAGCAGTGAGCTGTATCCATAAAGCTGGAATCCTTCATAGGTAATCAGTAAAAAATTTATGGGATGGATTCCTCCGCACCAATCCAACCCCAACCCTGGCTACCTCCTATCAGTACTTTTATTTTCTTAATGAAGCAGTTGTAGTTTTTCCATTGATATAATTAGGAAAGGAAAGCATGAGTAATGGGAGATGATAACTTGCTTCCTGAGGTGAAACCATGTTTGTGATCTAGGAAGAATCTCCTCAATGCCTAAGTACTACTTGATCTTTTCTTTCTTTTTTTTTTTTTTTTTGAGACAGAGTCTTACTGTGTTGCCGTGGCTAGAGTGCCATGGCGTCATCCTAGCTCACAGCAACCTCAAACTCCTGGGCTCAAGCGATCCTCCTGCCTTAGCCTCCCGAGTAGCTGGGACTACAGGCATGCGCCACCATGCCCGGCTAATTTTTCTGTATATTTTTAGTTGTCCAATTAATTTGTTTCTATTTTTAGTAGAGACGGGGTCTCACTCTTGCTCAGGCTGGTCTCAAACTCCTGAGCTCAAACAATCCGCCCGCCTCAGCCTCCCAGAGAGCTAGGATTACAGGCGTGAGCCACCGCACCCGGCCTGATCTTTTCTTTTACAGATATTTAGAGTTCAGTTTGTTAATTCGTCAGTAAAGCATAGAAGGCACTATGAGAAGTAGTATTAGTTTAGTTGGAATTAATAATAAATGTTTTCTCTGAGCAATAATAATTTTGCAATTGTTTTTAATTCTATAATTAAGTTCCTTTAATTTAAATAAAAGCCTATTTATTTTGTACAATTAATTGTATAAACTTACCAGGTCTTTGGGGATAAAAAAACAAATTTCCATTCATTTTCTAGCTATAGAAGAGAACCATTATAAGAACACTTTCACATCATTATACCCTTTTTAAGTGAGCTGTTGACCGTTGCCAGTGATTATGATATATAGGGTTTCTTTTTTATTGATTTATTCATTCAGTTAACATCTATTTCTTGATAGCTATTGAATGGCTACTGTTGCATGCTGTTGTTTTCTTTTTAAAAGTAACAAGGTATATTGTTCAGGTTTATTCACATCTTTCAAGAAAGGAAGCCAGGGTGAATCAGGCACAGTTTATTTTGTTTTACATGTGGCAAAACTGGTAATTCATCATTAGAAAAATAGCCAGTGATTTTATTTAGATGATCTAAACAGTCTAGTCATGTTTTCGTTGGGACATACAGCCTCTTCTCTTGAACAGATTATTTGAAACTTTTGATACCAACCAAGAGTTAAAATTGCCTTGATAACACTGAATTCAAGGTATAGGTGGTAGTTGAAGGGGCAGTGTGTCTTATAGGAATTATGTTTACCTAGAGCACCATTTTCCTCGGCTCACTCTCTGAACTTTGCCTAATGGCTCCATTGGTATGGAGGACATTCCTATGCTATGAAGCCATAGAAGATGAAGTTAACTCTCTGCCTTTACTCCTTTGAGTTCCCTCTTCAATGTTAAACTGCATGTGAAAGTGGTGACCACCGTATGGCATGTTTAGAACCCCATAACAAAATCTGAGCAGCAGTAACACACTCATTTTTATTCTGTACTAATCCTGGGCAGTGTGGGGGACGAAATAAAACAATTAACTATACGGACTGAATATGCACATCTTCTTTTTTTTCAGAGATATAAAGACATTAAATATTTTTCTGACCAAGGCAAACCTGATAAAACTTGGAGATTATGGCCTAGCAAAGAAACTTAATTCTGAGTATTCCATGGCTGAGACGGTATGTATGTGCTGCCCTTGAATCTCAATTCTTTTTTACTTTTCCCTTCCAGCACTGTGAGGTATAGCTATACCTCCTAAATCTTGCACTCTTTTTTCAGTGTTCTTGCAAGTTCTCCATACTTATAATGCAAATCTTTAGAAGTCTTTTTCCTGGGCTCATTAGTAGGCATGTACATGGTCAGGTGTTCTTTCAGGAGTCAATGTCCACGTTACGGCTCTGACTTCATAACCCTTTCTAACACTGACTAGAGACTTTTCTAAAAGCAACAGAATGCTTTGTTTTTTCCAGTCTAAGATCTTTAGTAGATTTTGCTTTATCTGTTATTTAATGTTTGAGCTCAAGGTGTCAGACATCTCTTTTTGTGTTTCCTTTGAATGTTTCTTCAGGTTCAAAGAGAAGCCCTATATTTCAAATAAAGGCTGATGCCCAGGCAACAGTCTGTTCCTTAATATCATACATAGTCTGCTCTACAGGGCTCTCTTCTTACCTGATTTTGAGAAAGACATGGAATAGACATAAGTTGATCTTTAGGATAGTGATCTTATGCTTTTAAGAATTATAAAACCCAGTTATTAACTCTTCTGGTTTCACAATGCTCTGTCCTTAAAAGAACTTGAAAATGTAAGTTAATAAAATTAATTTTGTCCTGAAGTTTTTTGATAATGTCAAGATATGCCTGCAAGCAAATTAGACATCCTGGGTTGGCAGTCTCTGCTTCAGGGACTCAGTTTTGGGTATGAGAGTGGCCAAAATGTACTTCTGAGAAAGCAATCTTGTCCTTATATGGATTTTTCTCATCAAGAACAATCTGATAAAACCCAAGATTGACTTTTTTTAGCCAGTTAGATGCAAAGAAGGAATGATGTGAAAATTTATAAATGCCATGTAAGCCATATGAAAATTCTTTGCTTTGCTGATTGAAGATGGTTATCAGTTCTGTTAGAACTGCTGGGGCATTCATTGTTTCTAATCTTGGGAGAGACATGAGTTCTACTTAGGACATTTTTATTTTCCAATCCATTCTTAAATTCAGAAAATCTTTTTCAAATTCAAAGAAAAATTTACTAGCTATGTTTGACAGATGTCAAATTGGGCCATTTAAAAAGTTTTATTAGTTAAAATGTATTCAGTATTTTAGTTAAAATGTTTAACCCTTTCATTCAATTACTGTCTCCCCACTGTCAGTGTTTGGTTTTTTTCCACTGGTGAACTTTACTAAATGTGTATCTGTGTAAAGTTTTTGGTAGGCCTTAATTGCCTAAAACCTCTGTGGTCTACAAATCACAGAGCTATTGAGCCCCCCAATTTACCACAATGCTTTTATCACAGAGACTGTCCCTTTGTACTTGGCCTAAGAGATTTGATATTAAAAAGATTTCTCCCTATAGTGGCATCATCTCATAAAAACCATTTTGGAATCTGCTGATGAATGTTTTATGGTTGTTATCACTAGTTCCTGGGAAATTTAATTTAGCTGTTGAAATGTTAATATAGTTAACCTCAGAAGGGAAGTTATTCTTTGATTGTTTTCTTTCTTGTTCAGCTTGTGGGAACCCCATATTACATGTCTCCAGAGCTCTGTCAAGGAGTAAAATACAATTTCAAGTCTGATATCTGGGCAGTAGGCTGCGTCATTTTTGAACTGCTTACGCTAAAGAGAACGTTTGATGCTACAGTAAGTTGGTGTATCCGCCCCTACATTGTCCTTGAAAATGGTACAACTTGGTCAAACAAATCAACTTTATTTATCCCCAGACTTCTGAGTTCTTGAACAGAAATCAACTGCAGACAAAAATAATCTGTATTCAGGCACTGGATTAGTAATATGTTATTAAAATGCTATAGACCCTGTTTATCTTCAACTTGAATTCCCCGTTGAAATATTGAATTTGTTGACTATAATTTTAAAACTGGCTATAGGGTCAAATTATGTGATGCTGCAGTTTGGAAAAGCCGTTTTATTTCATATGCTTCAGTACATCGTTTTTTAAAAAGCTAAGGCAAATTATATAATGCCCATTAAGATAGTTTTGATCTTTTTTATGAAAATTATGCTTTTACTGTTGTTAAAGATTGTCGTTGCTTCATGGACAACAAATCCCTTTAACTTTTTTTTTTTCTTTTTCTAAATAAATTAAAGTACAGCCTGGTGTGAAGCAGCACTTCTCAAACTTTAATATGCATACAAAATCACCGGGGCATCATGTTAATATGCAGATTCCATTGGGGGGTGCTTGATATTCTACGTTTCTAACAAGCTCCCAGGTGATGCTGATGCTCTCAGTCCATGGACCAGATTTTGAGTGGCTAAAGTAGATTCACATCCAGTCTCCTCTGCCAACCCAGATGTGAGAATTTGGGCAAATCACTTCATTTCTCTGATCCTCTATTTCATTATCTATAATATGAGAACAATATTAGCCTCACAGAGATTCTCTAATAATATGTGTGAAAAATACAAATGTAAAATAATGCAAATTCACTAGCCTTTCATGAGACCCATTTGTTTTTCTTTGCTTTTTTTTTTTTATTTCAAAATATTAAAGAAGTATAAATGTTTTAGGTTACATGGATCATTTTTGTAATGCTTGAGTCCCAGCTATAGGTATGCCCATCACCCAAATAGTGTTAATTGTACCCATTAGGTTTGTTTTTTTCCCCTATCCCCTCCCCTCCTCCCCACTCCCCCTGGTTGATTTCCACTGAGTTTTATTTCCCTCTGTGCACATGTGTGCTGGTTTGTTAGTTTCAGTTTAATAGTGAATACATATGGTGTTTGGTTTTCCATTCTTGAGATACTTCACTTAGGAGAATGGTCTCCAGTTCCATCCACATTGTTGCAAAAGGTATTAATTTATCTTTTTTATGGCTGAGTAATACTCTGTGTTATACATATACCACATTTTATTAATCCATTCATGAGTTGATGGGCACTTGGGTTGATTCTACATCTTTGCAATTGTGAATTGTGCTGCAGTAAACATTCGAGTGCAGATGTCTTTTTGATGGAAAATCTTTTCCTTTGGGTAAATACTCAATAGTGGGATTGCTAGATTGAATGGTAGGTCTACTTTTAATTCTTTGAGTAATTGCCATACTGTTTTCCATAGAGGTTTTACTAATATGCAGTCCCACCAACAATGTATAAGCATTCCTGTCTCTCTGCATCCACACCAGCATCTATTGTTTTTGGACATTTTTTTTGTTTATTTATTTTTTTGTGTGACAGAATCTCGCTCTATTGCCTGGGCTAGACTGGCATGGTGTCAGCCTAGCTCACAGCAACCTCAAACCCCTGGGCTCAAGTGATCCTCCTGCCTCAGCCTCCCAAGTAACTGGCACTACAGGCACACACCACCACATCTGGCTAATTTTTTCTATTTTTAGTAGAGACAGGGTCTCCCTCTTGCTCAGGCTGGTCTTGAACTCCTGAGCTCAAGTGATCCTCCTGCCTCGGCCTCCCAGAGTGCCAGGATTACAGGTGTGAGCCACCGTGCCCACCCTGTTTTTGGACTTTTTAATAAAAGCCATTCTAACTGGGATAAGGTGATACCTCATTGTGGTTTTAATTTGCATTTCCCTGATGATTAGTGACATTGAACATTTTTTCATATATTTATTGATCATTTGTCTTTCTTCTTTTGAGAAGCTTCTGTTCATGTATTTTGCCCGTTTTTTAACAGGGTTGTTTTATTCTTTTTCTTGCTGATTTGCTTTAGTTCTTTGTAAATTCTGGTTAGTAGCCCTTTATCAGACGTATAGCTTGCAAATACTTTCTCCCATTCTGTAGGTTGTCTGTTGTTTCCTTAGCTGTGCAGAAGCTTTTTACTTTAATCAAATCCTGTTTATTGTTTTTGTTGTTGCCACAATTACCACTGGGGGTCTTAGTCATAACTTCGTCACCTAAGCTGATATCTATAAGAGTTTTTCCTACATTTTTCTCTAGAATTCTTATGGTTTCATGCCTTAGATCTAGTTCTTTTATTCATCTTGAATTAATTTTTGTGAGTGGTGAGACGTAAGGGTCCTGTTTCATTCTTCTGCATGTGGCTATCCAGTTTTCCCATCACCATTTATTGAATAGGACTTCTTTTCCCCAGTGTACATTGTTGTCTGTTTTGTCAAAGATCATTTGGTTGTAGATAGATGATTTTACGTCTGGGTTCTGTGTTCTGTTTCATTAGTCTATGTCTCTGTTTTTGTACTAGTACCACGCTGTTTTGATTACTATGGCCTTGTAGTATAGTTTGAAGTCTGGTAATGTTTTTTGTTTTTGGGGGTTTTTTTCTTGAGACAGAGTCTCAGTCTGTTCCCCTGAGTAGAGTGCCATGGCATCAGCCTAGTTCACAGCAACCTCAAACTCCTGGGCTCCAGTGATCCTCCTGCCTCAGCCTCCTGAGTAGCTGGGACTACAGGCACACGCTACCACACCTGGCTAAATTTTTCTGTTTTTAATAGAGACAGGCTCTCACTCTTGCTTAGGCTGGTGTTGAACTCCTTACCTCAAGCAGTCCTCCTGCCTTGGCCTTCCAGAATGCTAGGATTACAAGCGTGAGCCACCATGCCTGGCCTGAAGTTGGGTAATGTGATGCCTCTAGATTTGTTCTTTTTGCTTAAGATTGCTTTGGCTATTTGGGTTCTTTTCTGCTTCCAAACGAAGCATAGAATTATTTTTTCTAGATCTGTGAAGTATGACTTCGGTAATTTGATGGGGATTGCATTGAATTTGTAAATCCCTTTGGGTAGTGTGGACATTTTAACAATATTGATTCTACCTATCCATGGGCATGGTATGTTTTCCCATTTGTGTCCTCTGGAATTTCCCTCCTCAGAGTTTCGTAGTTCTCCTTGTAGAGATCTTTCACCTCCTTAGTGAAGTATATTCCTAGGTATTTTATTTTCTTTGCAGCTATTGTGAATGGTATTGAGTTTTTGATTTGACTCTCACCTTGGCTGTTATTAGTATATAGAAATGCTACTGATTTATGTAAATTGATTTTGTATCCTGAGACTTTGCTGAATTTATTTGTCAATTTCAGGAGACTCTTGGTGGAATCTTTGGGGTTTTCTAGATACAAGATCATATCAACGAAGAGCAATAATTTGATCTCCTCTTTCCTGATTTAGATACACTTAATATTCTTCTCTTGCCTGATTGCTCTAGCAAGGACTTCTAGCACTATGTTGAATAGAAGTGGTGACAGTGGGCATCCTTGTCTTGTTCCACTTCTTAGGGGAAAGGAATGCTTTCAACTTTTCCCCATTCAGTATGATGTTGGCTGTGTGTTTGTCATATATGGCTCTTTATAATTATGAGATGTGTTCCTTAAATGCCTAGTTCATTGAGGGTTTTTATGAAAGGGTGCTGGATTTTGTCAAATGCTTTTTCTGTGTCTATTGAGATGATAATATGATCTTTATTTTTGCTTTTGTTTATGTGGTGAATCACATTTATTGATTTTCATATGTTCAACCATCCTTGCATCCCTGGAATGAAGCCCACTTGATCCTGGTGGATTATTTTTTTGATGTGCTGTTGAATTTGGTTTGCTAGTATTTTATTGAGGATTTTTGCATCCATATTCATAAGGGATATTGGTCTGTAGTTTTCTTTTTTTGTTGTGTCCTTTCCTGGCTTTGCTATCAAGGTGATAATGGCTTTGTAGAATGAGTTGAGGAGGATTCCATCCTTCTCAATATTATGGAATAATTTCTGTATTATGGGTACCAGGTCTTCGTTGTAGATCTGATAGAATTTGTCTGTGAATCCATCTGGTCCAGAGCTTTTTGGGTAGGGGGGTAGTTTTTTATTACTGTTTCAATCTCACTGTTCATTATTGGTCTGTTCTTCCTTGCTGAGTTTTAGTAGGTTGTGTGTTTCCAGGAACTTGTCCATTTCCTCTATGTTCTCTAATTTATGCACGTAGAGATTTACATAGTATTTATGGATTGTGTTTTGTATTTCTTTGGTATCAGTTGTAATGTCACCTTTTTCGTTTCTGATTGAGTTTATTTGAGTCCTTTCTCTTCTGATCTCTAGCAAGAGATCTGTCGATTTTGTTTATCTTTTCAAGATCCAACTTTTTGTTTTGTTAATCCTTTTTTTTTTCCTCGAATTCATTTAGTTCTGCTCTGACCTTTGTTATTTCTTTTCTTCTGCTGGCTTTGGGTTTGGTTTGTTCTTCCTTTTCTAGTTCCTTGAGTTATGACATTAGGTTGTTAATTTGCAGTCTTTCTGTCTTTTTGATGTAGGCATTTAAGGCAATGAATTTTCTCCTGAGGAAGGCTTTTGCTACATTCCATAGATTTTGATAGCTTGTGTCCCCTTTGTCATTAAGTTCAAAGAATTTTTTGATTTCCATCTTAATTTTATTTTTGACCCAATAATCGTTCAGCGGCAGATTGTTTAATTTCCACGACTTTGTGTATGTTTGTTTCTCTTGTGATTGATTTCTAGTTTTATTCCACTGTGGTCTGAGAAGGGACATTGTGTAATTTCAATTTTTTAAAATTTGTTGCGACCTGTTTTGTGGCCTAAAATATGATCAGTGTTGGAGAATGTCCCATATGCTGCTGAGAAGAATGTATATTCTGTAGTTTTTCGGTAGAATGTTCTGTAAATGTTAGGTCCATTTGATTTAGATTTTGGTTTAAGTCCGTTGTTTCTTTATTTATTTTCTGCTTGGATGATTTGTTGAGCCCTGACAATGGGTTGTTGAGGTTCCAAGCAATTACAATGGTGCTGTTTATTTCTTTATTTAGCTCTAGTAAATTTTGCTTTACATATCTGGGAGCTCCTGTGTTGGATGCATATATATTTAGGATTGTTATGTCTTCTTGTTGAATTGCTTCCCTTACCATTATACAACGATCTTCCTTCTCTTTCTTTACCTTTATTGGCTTAAAGTCAATTTTATCTGATATGAGAATGGCTGTACTTGCTCTCTTTTGATTTCTATTTGTGTGGAATATTTTTTTCCATCTTTTCGCATTGAGTCTGTTTGTGACCTTGTGGTTTAGATGTGTTTCCTAGAGACAACAGATAGTTGGGTTATGTTTTTTCATACATTCAGCCAGCTTATGTTTTTTGAGAGGAGCATTCAATCTGTTAATGTTAACTGATAGCATTGATATATGGAATGTTGGTCTGTTCATCCTGTGAAGTAGTCCCTTATTGCTTTGTTTTACCTCTTGTTCCATTGTTTTATAAGAGTTTTGAGTTTGGGGTATTGTTAGGTGAATTTATACTGCTGGGAATCTGTTGTGCTGATTTGTGTATAGTGCTGTTCTGAGTATTTCGTGCAGAGCAGGTCTGGTCATGGCAAATTCCCTCAGCGTTTGCTTATCTGAAAAAGACTTAATTTCTCCATCTATTGTGAAACTAAGTTTTGCAGTATACAAAATTCTAGGCTGGCAGTTATTCTGTTTAAGTCGATTCAAGATGGGGCCCCAATCTCTTCTGGCTTGTAAGGTTTCTGCTAGGAAGTCTGCAGTTAGCCTGATGGGCTTTCCTTTGTAGGTGATTTGATGCTTTCGTCTTGCTGCTTGCAGAATTTTCTCCTTCATTTTGACTTTAGCCAGGTTGATTATTATGTGTCTTAAAGATAACCTATTTGCTATGAATATTCCCAGTATTCAATGCCTATCTTGTGTCTGTATGTCTGAATTTCTGGTGATACCAGGGAAGTTTTCCTCAATAATTTCCTCAAATAGGGTTTCCATGTTTTTAATTCTTTCTTCTTCTCCTTCAGGGATACCTGTAATTCAAATGTTAGTTTGCTTCACATAGCCCCATCTCTCTCTCAGTGATTGCTCCAACCTTTTTATGCTCTTCTCTGCCTCTTTGAATGACCGGGTTATCTTGAGAGCCTTGTCTTCCAGCTCTGAGATTCTTGCTTCTCCCTGGTTTAGCCTGTTTTTAAAGCTTTCTGCTATGTTTTCAAATTCCCTAAATGACTCTTTCATTTCTTTAAGTTTTATTATATCCTTTCTTGTGTTATTTAGGTCTCTAGTGACTTTTTCATTTTTTTCATTGATTTCCTGGAAGTTTTTTTGGCTTCTTTTTGTTGGTTTTCAACTTTCTCTTCAATTCCATTCATCTTACTTGCCATCCATCTTCTGAATTCCATTTCTGTCATTTCGGCAATTTCCTTGTGGGTGAAGTCCACTACTGTAGCTCCATTGTGTTCCCTTGGGGGTGTCGAACTATTTTGTTTTTTCATGTTGCCAGGGTTCTTTTGCTGGTCTCTTCTCATCTGGCTCCTGTTCTCTTGGCTCTGGGTTAATAGGATTGTAGGACACCTGTCTTCTTTTGCTGGGATTCTCTTGAATGAAGTCCAGGAGTGGCAGCTGCTCAAGGCTGGAGGGTCCTGAGTGAAGTGTTGGACCTCTGGGAGGTTCTGCCAGCCCAGTGGTAGTGGTGGGGCCTCAGTAGCGGGGTCTTAGGGACTAGGCACAACTCTGGAGTCTCGGGTGGAGCCACAGGCCCAGCAGAGGCTTAGGAGCTACAGGGGCAGAGCCTCGGACTCGGGCACAGCAAGAGCTTCAGAGCTGGCTCTGGGGATTTCTGGGGCAGAGCTGGCCATATGGGGAGCTGTTCCACCAGCATGGGGACTGCTGATGCCCAGTCTCATAGGCAAGGATTTGTTGCAGTGGCCCAGGGTCCATGTAGGCGGGCTAGAGCTGCTGGTCAGTCAAGGGTCTCCCCTCACACCTAGGACCCATTGAGGCAGTAGCCCAGGCTTCCCAAGTGGTGCCTGTGGTGTCTGAGGCTCATCCTCCGTTCGGCTCCCACGTGGGGGAGGAGGCATGCTCAGCTCCCAGTCACAGGACATGACACAGGGGAGTGTGTTCCCTCCCCAGCCTGGGGGGGGTGATGCAAAGGCTACTGTCTGCCGGAAGGCAGGGTCCCAAGCAGACCTGGCTTTGTGTACCACAGTGATCAGGACGTCGTTGGTTGCATAAGGGCAGGCACCAGATCTCTGCTGTCACTGTTCTCTGGTGGAATATCTCTGCACAGAGTCTGAGCAGCTCCCCAGTCAGCCCAGAGGTCTACAGCGGAAGAGGGAGACGCTTCACAGTTCGAGCTGCCTGTAACTTTTGTTTCTCTCCTAAAAAGCAGTGTCCCCTTGGGTTGCCTCTATCCTGCTGTCTTCACCTCTTCCCAGCAGTGTGAATTGTACTGGGACCCCCAGCTTAATCTCCGAGATGGTGGGTGATACTTGTGAGTAAGAATCAGCCCCGCCCTGTTTGAGTTGGTAGATGCTGTAATGAGCTATAGAGTTGTTCTTCCTTTCAGTGGTGGATGCTTGCAGGAAAGAGCCAACTGCCTAGATGTTCTTTTGTGTCTGTGATAAGCTCTAGTCCCTCAGGTGGAGCACTTGAATGCCCCAGGCTTTGGGAGGGGCCCCGTAGCTCCCAGGGGGTTACTTGATCACCACAGCAGAGGTGAGTGAAGGAGCAAGGCAGGTTGTGGTTAGGTTGTGTGAGCCTGGAAAGCTTTACAAAGCAGGGCTCAGAAGTTGTTTTCCTGACCACTAGGAGGAGCTGCTGGAAGGAGAGTCAAGGCAGGCTCTCCAGACCAGGAGGGCTGCTCATGAGGAAGGGGCCACAGTTCCCCAACTGCCCTAGTGCCTGAATGCGCTGCACTTGGTTGCTATGGCCTCATGGGCTGGGATCTTTCCTACTGGAGGACCTGCCCTGGTCCAACAGCATGCCTTTCCTGTGGGAGGGTGGACGCTCTTCCAGATCCCCATGTCTCAGACCCCCACAGTATTCTGTCAGTTCCACCCACATGGGCTCCCTCACCTCCTGAGTCCAGCTCCCAAACCTCCTCTTTGTGTCCCCCAGCAACCCACTCCAGTCCTGGGGGCACGAGATCTGGCCTGTATGTCTGACCCTCTGGCATGTGTCTCTGAGAAATGCCAGTGGGCAGGGAGCCCCCAGATCAGACACCTCAGGTCCACTGCAGGTCCTCATGGGGAAAGGTGTGGGCCGCACTCTCTGTGGAAACCTCAGACTGGAGGTTGTGCCAGCTTGGGAGAGGTGGTCACTCGCTCAGACTGTTCTCCCAGTTGCAGTGGGTGGGGGAGAAGCAGGGAACGGTAAGAATCTGAATGGAAGAAAGCCGACTCTCCGGCCCCTCAGGTCACTCCCTTGGAGGAGAATCCCGCACTGAATGTCCAAGCTGTGGGATCACACAAGTTCTCCCCACAGTTCCGTGGTTGCCACATTGTTTGGGCTTCGGCAGGGGAAAGCTTCCAAGTAGCTTAGTAGCCCTCTGATCACTGAAGGAGTTTGGGAGGGAGAAAGGGACTGCCCCGTACCCTTTCACTGGGCTCCGAGCCTCTCTGGCTTTCCTCTTCCTCATCTGCTTTGCAGTTTTCCTCCGGGAGGTCCCTATCAGGCTCCAGCACTTCTCTCTACGACCTACACCTGAGCTGCATCCCCTCTTCCTCTCCCGTCTCCTTTATCTGAAACCCTTTCTTCCCTCAGGGACTGTCTGGCAAGCAATGTCTCTAGTCAGCCATCTTGCCCCAATAATTTCTGTTTGTTTTTCTAAATCCTGAAGTTTGTTCTGGTATATCATCTAATTTTCCTAAATAATATAGTAGAAGAAAAATGACTTTTGGAGTCAGATAGACCTTAGTTGGAATATGGCTCTGTTTTTACTACCTGTGTGGTTTTGGGCAAGTTACTTTACATCTCTGAGCCCCATTTTTCTCATGTACAAATTGATAATGATAATAACCTCCTTGAATGGTGTTTCTGAGGATATAAAAGATCATATATGTAATGTGCCTGTCTAACTTATAGTGGTCTCTCGATAAGGTGGTGGTGGTATTACTATAATATTTTTATTATTAACATCTTACTATTCACTGCTTTGTCTGTTGCAGCAGAGTATTGCCTGTGTAGCCATTATTAGAATATACAAATTAGGAGGCAAATTAGTTGATAAGGGAAGTACTTGAAGCCAAGAAGCAAGGCTAATCTTGTTTTTCCTTTTTCTTGGGATTCAGTTGAAAGGTTAGATTATAATATACTCTGAGCATTTTGCTGTTGGCCACACAGTTATAGGTTTAATCTCCATGTTGGCCAGTTAGCTTCATTCTGTCTGATAGCAGCAGTGCATCCCTAACCATTTCTTGCTGATGCATACTAATAGTTACAAAAAGAAGTCAGACCTAACGCAGACCTATTGCCAATTCTTTAAATAACGGCCACAGACATCTCAGAGCCCTCTTACTGGTAGATTATAACATAATTTTTACATGACCAGGAACAATGCAATCATCATTTTCTTATAGAATCCACTCAACCTGTGTGTGAAGATTGTGCAAGGAATCCGGGCCATGGAAGTTGATTCTAGCCAGTACTCTTTGGAATTGATCCAGATGGTCCATGCGTGCCTCGACCAGGTAGGTATGACTTACACATTCATTTCACTTTCGTATTTCCCCTGCCAGCCTCAGCGTTTGGAGTATGGCACAGAAACAAACCACACAAAGCCACGTTCACTTCCCCAGGGTAGGATGTATGTTGCGGCTGTACCCAGAAGAGGCATTAGTAATTCATGACAGTTGTGTGCTTCAACGAACAAATTCTTACTTTATTCTGCTTTATGAATAGTAATTTGTGAAATGATTTTGCCATTTAAATTGTGCTCCATTTTTTATGACTACAATTAATTTCTAAATATTTATTTTATAAAACTGTAGGCAAAGATGATTAGAGTTCCTAATATACAGAATGTATGTACTTATAGTATTTCATAGTTCCTTTGCTGTAGAGTTCTAGTATTATTCAAAATATGGTCCATGAATCATTGGCATCAGAATCACCAGAAAATGAGGGAGTTTTATAAGTAAGAAGATTCCTGGGCCCCACTCCAGACCAACTAGATCAGAATCTCTGTGGATAAAGTCAAGAAATCTTTATCTGTAATAAGCACCCCAGGTAATCCTTCTGTGCTGTACATATATACATATATATTTTTTTTTTTTCTTTTTCTGAGACAGAGTCTTGCTCTGTTGCCTGGGCCAAAGTGCCGTGGCATCAGCCTACCTCACAGCAACCTCCTAGGCTCAAGCAATCCTCCTGCCTCAGCCTCCCGAGTAGCTGGGACTACAGGCATGCGCCACCATGCCCGGCTAATTTTTTCTATATATTTTTAGTTGTCCGATTAATTTCTTTCTATTTTTAGTAGAGACGGTGTCTCACTCTTGGTCAGGCTGGTCTCAAACTCCTGACCTCAAGCAATCCTCCCACCTCACCCTCCCAGAGTTGTAGGATTACAGGTGTGAGCCACCATGCCCAGCCTGCGCTGTATATATTGAGGTTTGAGAGCCACTGCCCTAATTGAACAAGTGAGGAAGGTGCATTGTAAACATCCTCTTCCATGTACAAGTGTTAATGATAATAAGGTGAGAAACATGAACCATGGAGTATGACGTGAGAAGTTATGATTTTTGAAACAAAAGGATAATATAGAGTGGTCTTTCACTAACTAACCCACAGCCTTCTCAGAGGAAGTAAAATGCCTCTTTAGATCCCATGTTGTCTATTCCCAGTAGTGAAAACTAACTCTGTTTTTACTTGTTAGGATCCTGAACAGAGACCCACTGCAGATGAGCTTCTAGATCGCCCCCTTCTCAGGAAACGCAGGAGGTAAAGTACAAAGAAGTCACTTCATTGTCTTTCCTGACATGGTTGCCTGTTAGAGGCTTGATCAGAGGACCACAAAAAAGGGTGGTGTTTCATGACTTGGCCACTTAAGTAAGTGCTGTTTTCTATCAACATCTCTGCTTTCATTGCTTGAGGATAGCACTTGACTTCATTTCCTTAGCCTGGGCTATTCTGTTCTAAATTTGTACTGATGAGACCCCAGAACCCTCTTCATGACCCATCTGTGGGTTTTTAAATCTAGAATTTAGGCATTACGGTGTAGTAATTAAGGGAAACTCAGACATCCTCAGGTTTGTATCTCAGTTCTGTCATCTTTGTCAAGTTAGTTAACATCTCCATCTCTTAGTTTTCTCCTCTATAAACTGAGATAAGGTGAAGATTAACTAAGGTAATGCATAGAAAGTGATCAACCCAGGGCCTGGTATAAGGTGCTCAAGAACTGTTGGATAGTAGTGTGAATTGGATGGGTAGACGGTAGGTTGGAGTTGGAGGAGTCCTCTTCAGATACCTTTTGCCTATTTCTGGAGGTTGAGCTTTATTGACTCCTGACAGGTTATTTCCTGAGATTTATTCTGTGTCAGAGGTCTCTAGAGATAGGAAGGATGTCCTTTTTCCCTCACTTCCTGTGGGAAGCTTCAAACCTTAACTTAAAGGACAAGGTATTCTTTGTCTTTCTTAACTTTGCTAGTCTGTATTTCATCCTTTTATACTATTTTTGCCTTACTACCCTTCTTCCTCCTCTACCAGTTCTTTGTTTTTATATCCTCCAAATATTCAAATATTTACTATGCTCTTTTTCAAGTTTTGCCCTTGGGTACATTAAGTATATACCTAATTCCATAATATTTGCTATTTGGTCAGTACCTTTTATTCTGTTGTGTCATTTAATTAATTTTTTCTGATTCTTCTCCAGTTGGTCTCTAGCCAATGTTTTGATACCTGGAATTATGTGTAATACTCCAGGTATAGCACTATGACCTTCCATTTATGATCTGTGCATATTCAGGCAATACCACTCTTTTGGGCCAGTTAAGCATATTTAAAATTTTTATCTGGCTTATATCCCAAAAATATGATCACTATTTTAATCTCATATTGAAATATTTTGACTGATAATTTTTCATTGAAATTTTTCCTAGACAATTATAGACTTACCTTCAATACTGTATTGGAACTTTGTACTTTGATGGAAAAACATAAGACGAAGAGTTTTCCAGACAGAGAAAATAGCATAAGCCAAGGCACAGACACAGGAAGTTGTAGAAAATATTCAGGAAACACACAATCCTATTTGGCTAGTTTAGTGGTTCTAGACCTGGTACTCTCAATGCAAAATCTCAGGAGTTTTCAAAAAATACTGATGCCTGAGCACTACCCCTGTAGTTCAGCTATATTTGATTCAGGTAGAATGACAACCCTGGGCTAGGACATGGGCTGTAAGCAAAGGGAAGGAAAGCTAGAAAGATAGGTAGGGAATCATTCATGCCAGGCCAAGGAATGTGTGCTTAATTCACGTGATAGCACGGAAGTATTGGACGTTTGCGAGAGGGCAATTCATGTGATAAGAGGTGTACCTCAGAAAGAGTTATTTATCGATATTGGTTTTAATGTGAAATTAGCATAGTAAAGTAGTTTAGGACCGTAGCAAATGAGACTAATTAAGGGGTGCTGCCACAGTACAGATGGGAAATAGAGCTGCCGAGAATTGAGGTGGTGAGACTGGAAAGGAAGAGGTGAGTGTAAAAACTACTGTATAGGTAGAATCTGTAGAACCTGAATGTTGAAGAAAGGGAAAGAGATGAGTGAGAGATGACTGAGGTTTTAAGCCCAGTTGATTGGGAGAATGGGAGAGGGTGTTGACAATTATGGAAATAGAGAAGCCAGAAAGAAAAGCTGGTTTGAGGGAAGGATAATGAGCTCAGATTTGGAGATGTTTCGTTTGGAGAGTCAGTGGGCAGACTGAATGGAGTTGTCCATCAGGTACTTAAACATGTGCATCAGAGGTTCTCAAGGCTCTCCCTTCCAGCCTGGACCACTTCTCAGAAATAGAAAACAAACGGTGTGAAACTGCTTGCCCTTTGGTATTTAATGAATTGTCTAATGCCAGGCCTATATAACTGTTTGAGTTGTACGGAGGTACTTTCATAAAAGTATTGTAATGGGCCGGGCGTGGTGGCTCACGCCTGTAATCCTAGCACTCTGGGAGGCCGAGACGGGTGGATTGTTTGAGCTCAGGAGTTCGAAACCAGCCTGAGCAAGAGCGAGACCCCATCTCTACTAAAAATAGAAAGAAATTAATTGGACAACTAAAAATATATATAAAAAAAAAATTAGCCGGGCACAGTGGCGCATGCCTGTAGTCCCAGCTACTCGGGAGGCTGAGGCAGGAGGATCGCTTGAGCCCAGGAGTTTGAGGCTGCTGTGAGCTAGCTGACACCACAGCACTCTAGCCCGGGCAACAGAGTGAGACTCTGTCTCAAAAAAAAAAAAAAAAGTATCGTAATATTGTAGGGTGCATACAGTTTATAAAATGATTAAATATGTGAAATGTGTTAAAGAGACATCTTTGCAATATAGGAACCTATTATTTCACTCATGTTTATTTGCTTTTCTTTTGGTAGAGAGATGGAGGAAAAAGTCACTCTGCTTAATGCACCTACAAAGAGACCAAGGTAATGCTCAAGAGACTGTTGAAAACTAATACATCCTAAATTACCAATGGTGGGGGGGTCTTTCTTGGGTTTGTGCATTATTTGACTCCAGTAGCCTTTGGCATCCTTTCAGGAGAGAAAGCTACAATTTCACCCTCACGCTAAAGTAGCCATCATTCCCATGATGAATATTGAAAAGTGTAGAAGTTGTGGATCATCCCAGAATCTGATCTAGCCAAGCTGTGATGAAGCCCAGAAGCAAGAATTGCAAAGCCTGCTATGATAGAGGGTTGAGAAAAGTTGTCAAGAAAGAACATACTTTCTCATACCATAATTGGCAGTTATTCTCAGGGAACAGACTGGAAGCATTTTTCCTTGATGTTGTTTTTATATTAAATGTGCCTTTGTTCTGGGGTTGTTGGCAGGTCAAGCACTGTAACTGAAGCGCCCATTGCTGTGGTAACATCACGAACCAGTGAAGTCTATGTTTGGGGTGGTGGAAAGTCTACCCCCCAGAAACTGGATGTCATCAAGAGTGGCTGTAGTGCCCGGCAGGTGTGTGCAGGGAATACCCATTTTGCTGTCGTCACAGTGGAGAAGGAACTGTACACCTGGGTGGTAAGTAAAAGCTAAGTATTAATACTTTGGAACAGTGCTATAAGCCTCATTGTTTACTGGGCCCAGATGTTTATGCGTTTCGTTAGTTGAACCTGTGCTAAGGGAGTGGCATTATGGGGTGATGGAATGGAAACTCTTAGGAGAGGAGGGATTTTGTCTGATTAGTTTACTGAGGTATTCCCCCAGTGCCTGGTACATATTAGGTCACCTGTAAGTGTTTTCTTTTTTTTTTTTTTTTTTTTTTTTTTTTTTTTTTTTTTTTTTTTGAGACAGAGTCTCACTCTTTTGCCCAGGCTAGAGTGAGTGCTGTGGTGTCAGCCTCGCTCACAGCAACCTCAAACTCCTGGGCTCAAGTAATCCTTCTGCCTCAGCCTCCCGAGTAGCTGGGACTACAAGCATGCGCCACCATGCCCGGCTAATTTTTTCTATATATTTTTAGTTGTCCGATTAATTTCTTTCTATTTTTAGTAGAGGCGGGGTCTCGCTCTTGCTCAGGCTGGTCTCGAACTCCTGAGCTCAAACAATCCACCCGCCTCGGCCTCCCAGAGTGCTAGGATTACAGGCGTGAGCCACCGCGTCCGGCCTGTAAGTCTTTTCTGAATGAGTGAATGATAGAAGGAGAGAAAATTAAAAGAGCCTTACATTTGGACTCAGAAGACTAGGCTTTCCCATTTACAGCTGGATAGTTTAAGATAAGTCACTTAATTATTCTGTTTTATTACCATGAGGTTCAGAGCAACTAGTATCTGTGAAATAGCCTTGTAAACAAACGAAGCGCTATACCATGTCAGGAATCTTCTGAGACCTCCACCCGTGACTGATGATAGCTAGGTATAGCTTGTATAGAATTTCCCCCTGGTACCCTCTAGATTCCACTCTGTCTCTCACCTTCTTACCAAACTGTTTCCTTTATCCCCAGTCTCTCCTCATTCACCTACCATGCTGCTTCCATTTCTGCCACTCAATTTAAACTGGTCTTGACAAAATGACATATAAATTACTAAAATAAAACAGATAATTTTTAGTCCTTACCTAGTTTTACCTTTTGGTAGCACTTGATGTAGTTGACCACTCCTTCCTTCTTGAAGCCGTCTTCACTTGGCTTCCATGATAGCACGTTCTCTTGGCTTTCCTCCTGTTTCTTTGTGCCTTCTCAGGCTCATTTCAGGCTACTTTTTCTTTACTTCAGCTTGTCTTTGGCCCTTGGTTCGCCTCTCTTAGGAAGCTCATTTTTTCCAGTGGTTTCAGATACCTTCTCCCTGAGGACAGGGACCGTATATGTCTTTTTCACTCTTTCATCCCCAGTATGTAAGAAAGTAGACACTCAGCTATTGATGGAGTGAAAGAATGAATGAATGGTTTGGCCTTTGTTATGGAGTGTTCACTTGCTGTTATTTCCTAAAACCCTATCCCTTAAAGAACTAGTTCCTGGGAAGCTACCAGAAATGGAGTGAAATTAGTGCCTTAAAAAACATTTATGGCCGGGCGCGGTGGCTCATGCCTGTAATCCTAGCACTCTGGGAGGCCGAGGCGGGCGGATCGTTCTGAGCTCAGGAGTTCGAGACCAGCCTGAGCAAGAGCGAGACCCCGTCTCTACCAAAAAATGGAAAGAAATTAATTGGACAGCTAAAAATATATGTAGAAAAAAAATTAGCCGGGCATGGTGGCACGTGCCTGTGGTCCCAGCTACTCTGGAGGCTGAGACAGTAGGATTGCTTGAGCCCAGGAGTTTGAGGTTGCTGTGAGCTAGGCTGACGCCATGGCACTCGCCCCAGGCAAGAGAGTGAGACTCTGTCTCAAAAAAAAAAAAAAAACATTTATATAAGGACTTGTAGTTGAGTTATTGAATGGAAAGAATTACTTATCTCTATAAAACTGTTGAAAAGTCACGGAGGACTATTCTCAGGGCATATAGCACCTTCTTTGATGTGACCAGTTCTTTATAACTGGTCCACATTTCAGGGAAACTGTCACCAAAATTTATGAAACTTCTAGTACAGATTTCCAGGAGGCTGTACTACTGGAGAAGCAATCCAGTTAGACTGTATAAAGAATTTTTTCAGCATCACCCATAATTAAATATATAGTTCATCTTAGACTTGCAGGATAAAGACAAAATTGGGAATGTATCCTTTTAAGTCTTGATGAATATCAATTTAAATCTTCTTTACCTGTTGGCAGGGGTTTTATACTACCTACCATTAAAAGGTTTAATCCCCTTACCCATTTTTTTCTAATGTCTAAATTTCCAGCTTTTGTTTTTCTTCCTGTTTTTCTTCACATGAAATTATATTGACGATTAGTTTTTGGCATGAAAAGTTAAAACTTCACAAGCCCTCTCTATTTCACAGAACATGCAAGGGGGTACTAAACTCCACGGTCAGCTGGGCCATGGAGACAAAGCCTCCTATCGACAGCCAAAGCATGTGGAAAAGTTGCAAGGCAAAGCTATCCACCAGGTGTCATGTGGTGATGATTTCACTGTCTGTGTGACAGGTAAGCCATCAGCACAAAGCATCTACGTGTATTTAATGTAGGGTATTGTGCTTAATGCTGTACAATTTTATTTGGGGTTTTACAACAAAAGACAATACTCAAAGACCAAAAGACATTGAGCAAATATATTCATTCATAACAACATGCCAAATGTACTATAGTATTAGGGGGTGGTGTGCAAAGAGAAGGCAGGTGGATAATAAAGAAGAGGTGGGATCAGGAGAAATGTGTTGTATGTCCCATTTGGGGGGAAAAGTAATCTTACCACCTCATCAGGCTATAGATAACACAAAGTCAAGATCAAGACCTCAATTTAGTTTTTGTCTTATCATTACTCACTTGGTTTTATCTATAAAATAGAGATGGCCCCAGTAAAATTGTAAGTCCTTTTAATACTTTTTAAACTTTATTATAGTTATAGTACATGTGACCCTCTATATACAAACAACTCTAGACTTACACAGTCTATCCTTCAGATTTCCCTGATGGAGTCTTCTCATGGGAGATCATTGGCCAGGTAGTTCTCATTCTAGCCCTGCCTGCCCAGCTTTCTGATTGAATAAAATAATTCAGTCCTTTGATGGGTTTCTATTTTCCTTCCTTTTGCAGATGAGGGTCAACTCTATGCCTTTGGATCAGATTATTATGGCTGCATGGGTGTGGACAAGGTTGCTGGCCCTGAAGTACTAGAACCCATGCAGCTGAACTTCTTCCTCAGCAATCCAGTGGAGCAGGTCTCCTGTGGAGATAATCATGTGGTGGTTCTGACACGAAACAAGGAAGTCTATTCTTGGGGCTGTGGCGAATATGGTAGGGGTAGCCTTGTCTCTGTCCACTTCTTCCCAGGTGCACAGCCTGACTCGAAGCTTGCGTGCATCTAAACACATCCTGCAGCCTCTATATGAGAAGTGTTAATTCAGCAAAAGAGAATCTTATAGAACATCTTCATTGGCAGGAGGTGCTCATTATAATGATTTTCATTCTTATATGTGTTTCAGGACGACTGGGTTTGGATTCAGAAGAGGATTATTATACACCACAAAAGGTAAAATCAGAAGCAGCTTCTACCTAAGGCCTAAGTCAGATAGACTCCAACAATATGTCCTCTTGACTTTTCAAATCATGGTGTTTGTTTTTTGAATATTTCCTATTTCAAGAAATACTGTGGGAGACTGACAATCTAGGATTTCTGATTTAGCGCTATGTGGTCTTATCATCTGACTAAATCATAGAAAGTTGAGAAAGTGGATGTATTAATAACAGCTGTGGACACTGTCACATCTTACTCAGGGATGAGAGCCAAAATCAGTGTGTATAGCAGAAAAGTCAAAATATAGCTACGTATACACTGGAAAACCCCTCAAGAAGATATTAGAAAGCAGTAAACTATCTCTTAACCCTGCACAGCCATTTTACCCTCCTATTTCTGCAGTTGAACACCAGATGAAATTGTTGTTTTTATTTAGGGTCATGTTGTGTGAAATATAATGTCTAATTACTCTCAGCTCTGTCAGAGCTGGCACTGCAAGGGGCTCACAGAAGCTGAGACCAGCTGAGGGACAAGCATGGTTACATCTCTCTCACACCCATCTAGGGCACAGGCTTAGCCCCCAGAAGGTTGACTAATTGACTATACCATTTACTGTTAACAGTTTTTATTTACATTTTAAAAATTAAATTATGTGTTTATAGGGACTATTCTCATTGGGATTCACGGCTGTTCCTCTCCTCCTGGAAAGGCTGTCATAGAAACTTTGAGGGTCCAGGTTTCAGGCTTTACACTCATCCAACGTGGCCCCACACATCCGTCACCCCTACCATTTTCCATCTCTGTTTAGCTATAGAAGGATGTAAGCATTTGGAAGTCCTAGCTGCCACCTCAGTACTCTGTCACCTCTCCTATAAAATGACCAGATTGGGACCCCATAGGGCTACTGAGTTTCTTTTGTAACTGTCAAGCAGCCTCCCATCTCAGAGGACAAAATCAGTAATGGATTGAAGCTTCTTCTTTCCCAGCTTTTTCTGAGAAGTCTCCCTGTTAGTAGAACCTATTACTAAAACATAACTGACGGCCTGTCTGCTTAGGTGACTTAGAACTGCTGCCTTTTACCTTATGTTATAAAACTTGAGCTCCTGTTTGAAAATAGTAACCTCTAACCGCTGGGCAAATCTGAAGAGAATACAGAAACCCTTACTTCCCTGTAGTCATTCTGCTAAATGCAGCATGTTACTTTTGAAAAAATTTGGGGGTTTTTTCCTAATCTGAGTTATGTATTTGGGAGTTCTTTTTCTGATTTATTTATTTTTTTCTTGCAGGTGGATGTTCCTAAGGCCTTGATTATTGTTGCAGTTCAATGTGGCTGTGATGGGACATTTCTGCTGACCCAGTCAGGCAAAGTGCTTGCCTGTGGACTCAATGAGTTCAACAAACTGGGTCTGAATCAGTGCATGTCTGGAATCATCAACCATGAAGTGAGTGCCCACTTTGTTTCTTTGGGATGCTGTTATTGGTTAGTGACCATAGAATTTGACTTAAGAATAAAGTGATGATCTCACAGACATTGTCTTCAGCAAAAGAAGCCAGCCACAAAAGAGTACATGCTATATGATTCCAACTACGTAAAGTTCAAGAACAGGCAAAATTAACTTACGATGGCACAAGTCAAAATATTGGGTACTATTTTGGGAGGAGGGGTATGGGTATTAACAGAAGAGATGGGAGAAATCCTAGGCTGATGGGAATGGTCTTTATCTTGATTGGGGTAATGGTTTTAGTATGGTTTAAGTATGTGCATACAGAAAAATGTATCAAGCTTTGCAGTATTTTGTAGTATGTTGGTTATACCTCAATAAATAAATTGATTACAAAGAATAAAATGATGGAATTCAGGTTCTACCGTATCATTTAAATAGAAACAAGAAAATTAGCGTTATGAAAAAGAAACATATTTCCATGTGTCATCTCCCTGTGGAGTTTTTTAGACTGGTTCCCACGTCACTGATCCTATAATAGGCTTATTAAACGTAATTACCATTCTCCTTTCAAGGATGTAATGATATTCACCACTGATACTGTCTTAGTTTCCTGTTTGTGTTAGTATCATGAGTTTTTGTCATTTTCTAAAGAATCAGGTTAAGAGACAAGTTTTCTGACTCAATGAGAAAGGTAAAAGTTAATTTTTAAACAGTCTCTAAAGTAGTGATTCTCAATTAGGAAGAGTACAAATTCAAGGCAAGGCTGGAGATAGTTTGAGAAGGCATGTTCAGAATTACCATTACTTGATTTGTGTTGTTATAACATTGGATTTGTTGTGAGATTTTAGACTCACATGAGAGGATTCTTTTTTTATACTAATTCACAGGGAATATGGGTTTTAACAAAAGGTTTAGAAACCCTACCCTGTAGATGAAATTAGATCACAGAAAACTAATTGCTTTATGGGCTGGAGAGTCTTCAGGATTTTAATTTTTTGCCCTGCCTTTGTTAGGTATACAAAGTATATAACAAAACAGATGCCAGCGATTCTACCCTAATGTAAATACCTTCTGGGATAGAGAGTTCATGTTTTTTATACTCTAATTCAGAATCTAAAACTTTCGTTGTCAGAAAGTACTGCCTCATATGCTGAATTCTCTGATTATTTATTGAGCTTTTTCCTTCTTGTATTCTGTTGGAGATGCAAACTACCTGGCACTTTCTTCTGAGTAACATGATTTGCCTTTTGGTCACTGTGGCCCATTCTCAGCCTGATTATTCCTCCTTTTTTTAAAAAAAAAAAAAAAAAAAAACCTCATGAATCTTTGTTTTTTTACTTTGTTTCAGGCTTACCATGAAGTTCCCTACACAACCTCCTTTACCTTAGCCAAACAGCTGTCCTTTTACAAGATCCGTACCATTGCCCCAGGCAAGACTCACACAGCCGCTATTGATGGTGAGTTAATTTATAACTGTATTACATCCCTTAGTAGCTCAGGCACTTTTATCCTGTCAAGTACTGGCTTTTCTTAACAATATATACATCCTTCTGATTTCCCCGTAGCATCCAGGATTATCTCACTAACAAGTTAGGCATTCAGGTACACATTTTTGTTGATAATCATTATAAATGCAGGATAAATATATCCCTTAATGCAAACACGACACCTATAGTTCCAGACGTCTGTTGTCTCCAATTAGCACCTTCCATAAGTATTCTAAGATAGTACCCATTTTTCACATTAAAAATACTGCAGTATTGGAGAGAAAATACAGTATTGTCACTAACCGGGTCTCATTGGATATATTGTCTAGATACCCTAGCTGCTATAGGTCCAGGATCATGTGGCTGGTTTATACTTGTATATTCTAACAGCCAGAAGCTAGTCCATGGAACTCTGCATAGGCTGCATCTTTTCCCTGTTTAATCACCCATTTGTGCCTGGTTATTGATTTTTGCTTTTCCCTCAGAGCGAGGCCGGCTGCTGACCTTTGGCTGCAATAAGTGCGGGCAGCTGGGCGTTGGGAATTACAAGAAGCGTCTGGGAATCAATCTGTTGGGGGGACCCCTAGGTGGGAAGCAAGTAATCAGGGTTTCCTGCGGTGATGAGTTTACCATTGCTGCCACTGATGGTGAGTCTTTACCTGTCATTTCAAGCTTTCTGGACAGATGGCTGTGTTTTAATTTTCGACTTGGAAAGAGGTAGACTGGATATTTGTATAACTGAATCATGCATTTACTTTTTTATTTGTATTAAATTAGTGGCCAGTTATGCATATTGAGCTTTTTAAAAGATCAGATTTCTAGATAATGACAAGTTAATATTCTAAGTTCCTCCTTTTTCCACTTCAGGTTTTAAGTTTTTTGGTAAAATGTTTCAGTAATTATCAAGTACTTCTATATATACCTTGCCCAGCACCTTGTCGGTTTCAATAAACATTGACTGGGTGGCTGGAGAGAACAGAATAATTTAATCTTGCTCCTTGGTTGGGGTCAGTTGTACTGCAGTGATACCGCTAAAGCTTGAAGGGCTATTTTCCTCTGTGCTATGTCTCTCTGCTTCCTGAATTGGTCTAAATTGATTTTTCTTCTCTCTTTTCCCTTGTGGCTGTTTCTTCTTTGCATTTTATCTTCTTGCTCCTGTCTGCTTCTCTTCCTTGCTGCAACTGTTGCCATCCTTCATTCCCTTCCCTCTTTCTTCTGTTTGCTTTTTTTTTCCTCTTTTTTTCTCGCTTCTTCCTGTATTGTCTTCTGAACTTCATGATTTATGTAGCCACTTTTTTCTCATGATTGGTGAGCAACAATCACATTTGATCTTCTTATCTTTTGACTCACCAACTTTTGTTGTTGCTCATACTCTGAGATGTCCTTGCTTTCTTTTGGTCTGTGCCTGTATGTACACATGAGGAGTCTCAGGCAGGGATAGTGCCAATTAAGTGATCTGTTACTGTATGTAATTAAGTAAACCAGCTTTCAGAGCAGCACATTAACCCTCCCTGCTTGTCTCAAAACAAAGGACTTTAGGGAGCAAACTGCTTGTCAGACTTAGATAAATGGAAACAGTACCTAAAAGGACAGAGTCAGCATACCACTGAGGATAAATTTAGTGCAGAAAATTCAGTAGCACTTTCTGACAGTGTCTCAGAGAGGTCATGTTTCTTGAATAGATCTGTGTACCTCATGAGTTAAACTTCAGAATGAGAAGTGTAGAATTGGATTCTGTAGCTGGTCATGTTACCTCTTGATAAATGTTCTTGTTCTCTGAACTGTACTTGATAGCCTGATTCCTGTCCAGGTCCTCTTTTAGGCTCTGAAAATAAAAGAATGCATCTCAAAAAGCCCCTGTGCTCAAGGAGCTCACAGCCTAGTAGGGTAGGGGACTAATACAGGCAGGTCTCTCATGTGCTGTGATAACTGAATCCAACTCCTCTAAGTCCTGGAGTGCCCCAAAGTTGTCCTCTTGCCAAAGTGAGCTCATTCTCTTATATCCCCCGTATGCACTGACAGCTTTACATTACCACCCCTGACCTCCAGACTCACTTATTCAATAGCTTCTTGACTTGAATGTCTAAAGACAGGGTGGCGGCCGGGCGCGGTGGCTCACGCCTGTAATCCTAGCACTCTGGGAGGCCGAGACAGGCGGATTGTTTGAGCTCAGGAGTTCGAAACCAGCCTGAGCAAGACCAAAACCCTGTCTCTACTAAAAATAGAAAGAAATTAATCGGACAACTAAA